>NC_056737.1:1345655442-1345955442 GCF_019279795.1 Protopterus annectens
GGGTTAGAGTGTGTTTGTGTGTGGGACTGGAGAATGTGCGTGTGTGAGTTTGCTTTTGTTTCCTGTTTGTGCAATCTCGGAGTTAGTATATATAAATAGGGGGGGTGGGGGTTCAGCCCCCCACATGGGGGGTGCAGGGGGGCTTGTCCCCCTGCTTATGCATGTATGAGTTGTGTATGTGTAGTTTTTGTTTGTTTATGTTGTGATGTGGGTGTTGTGGTGTATGTATGGTGTAGTGTATGCGGTTTGTTCGATGTTTTGAATTTCGTGGTTTTGTAGTTTCAGTGTTTTGTGGATTCGGTTTCATAGTTTCGAAATACTGAAATTCGATGTTTCAGTATTTCGAGATTATGAAGTGAATCCATTTGTATACAGGTATGTGTATATGAATATATATATATATATATATATATGTATATATATATGTGTGTGTGTGTGTGTGTTGGCTGCTTTGTGTGTGGGGACTCTCTGAAGTTTATTTTGGCCTTTGCCATGTTGAGGTTGCAGTGATATAGACCTGTTCTTCAGCAAGTGTAAGGCGACTGAACTTTGGTTCAATTGCAGTCTTCATTTGCAATTCTTTAGTTTTATACTTTAACTTTCACTGTGTAGCTTTAATGGCTTCCTGTTGGGATTTTCTGATATTTCAACAAGCTGAATCTTTTCCATCTGCTTGTTGTTTGACTATTAGGACATTGACTGTGGTGGATATATGCAAGACATTTAGAAACTACAATGACTTTATTGGCTTCCTAGGACTGTCTGCACAGTGTTCCAGGCTGTGATGAGTAGCAGCTTCTACATGGTAGGTGCCTGAGCTTGGGTTCCGTTGAATGTCTGGATTGCCTGTTTTTGATCATAGGGGATTACTAGGCTAATGGCCCTGGGGCCGTTATAAGCCTAGCCAAGAGTTTATCCCCAAAAAAGAAATCTCAGTCAGCACTTGTCACCCCTATCAGTAAGGGACAAAGGTAGGACCCCTGGGACAAATTTGTGGTTTCCCATCCACTCATCAAGGTTGCGCTTGAAGAGGGTCAGTTGCCACTGTTTGACATGTATGGGAAGTTTATTCCAGTGATGGGGCTGCCTCTGGGAGACAAACCTGTCTCTCCAGCAGGTTTTGTTGTTGTCGCATATTAGAATTAGACCTATCAATGGGTAATGCATGAAGAGTTAGACTTACAGATATGGAGCATCTCAAGTAGGGCAGGGGCCGATATTGCCTTGTAGGTGAGACACAGATCACCTCTGAGCAATCTGTATGATAATGAGTAAAGTGATAGTGATTTGAGCCTGTCCACATAAGACAAGTGTTGGAGGCCATGGATTCTCTTTGTCAGGTATTTCTGTGGCCTTTCCAGTTGGTGCAGGTGTTTGGAGAGGTACACACCAAACAGGGCATTGTACTCAATTATGGGTCTAATGAGGGAGGAGTACAGAGAGGTAATAACCTCCATTTTTCTGGATGCAATCCCTTTACTTTTGAGATGATCCAAGTAAAAGGCTTTTCTGACCACTGCCGCCACATGATGGTCAAATGTCAGATTATTGTCAACCTGAGTAGCCTGGTCTCTCTCCATGGGTTGTGTGCTTAGGGGGTTGGCGTTGATGTGGTAATCAGTGGGGGCCGTGTTTTTGCTGAATGGTATGATGATACATTTTTTTGCATTTAACTTAAGACCGACCAGTTATTTTTATCTGTGAGACCCCCTTGCAGTATGTTAACATCATTTGGGGAGTCAATGACAGCACCCAACGTACAGTCATTGGCAAACCTGGTCAACCACAGGCTCTTTGTCTTTGCCTGGACCTCTGAAAAGTAGATGCCAAGCAGTAGGGGTCCCAGGACAGATCCTTGGGGAACAACACTAGTGACAGGTCTGCTGTCTGAGGTGGAGGCACCTATTTTGACCTTGTGGGTCCTATCTGTGAGCCATTTGGCCACCAGTCTGATGAGATAGGGATTAACACCAAATTATGTTAGCTTTTTGATGATGCCTGAGTGGGGTATTGTGTCAAAGACCTTGGCCAGGTCAAGGTAATCTGTATGTACTGACTTTCCCTCATCCAGGGCCTTGGTGGCAGTCTCAAAGAAGTCAACTAGGTTCAATAGGCAAGATCTGCCCTTGACAAATCCAAATTGGGTGGGGTTCAGTGTTTTGAGTTTGCCTGTGTCCTTGTTTATAAGATCCTTAATAATATGCTCCATGGCTTTACAGATCAGACTTGTCAAGCTAATGGGGCGATAGTTTCCCTGGTCAGTAGTGGCACCACCTTTGTAAAAGAGGATGCCAGTGGCGGTTCTCCACCCTGCTGGAATGAACCCTTTAATTAAGCTGTGGTTGAATAAGGTGCTCAATGGCAAAACTAGTTCTTGCTGGAGATGGTGCAGAATGCAGCCTGGGATATTATTACGTCCCATGGAATCTGTGTTCTTTGCCTTGGATAGGGCCTTTAACACTTGATCTACGGAGATGTGAGGTGTGGGACAAGTATCGGTGATGTCGACTGGGCCTTTGGGGGACGATAAAGGGGTGAAGTTTGCACTGAACCTATCAGCTAGCAGGCTGGCTAACTCAGCAGGATCAGTGTAAGTGGTACCATTAAGTACTAATTCGGAACAAACTTGGGCTTTGCCATGGAGGTTCCTAACGTAACTGAAGAAGGACTTGTGGTTTCCCTTTGTTTCACAGGCTAGTTTCAACTCATAATTGGCTTTGGATTTTTTCACCAGTGATCTAATTTGCTTGTTAAGGTGGAGGAGGGAGATTTTCCGATTTGGGATTTGTTCCTTTTTACCCTTGGACAACAATTTCTACCTTTTGTTGTAAAGCCTGTTGATAGAGGATATCCACCAAACAGGTTTGTGTTTCCTTGAGGAGCAGGTTTTAGTTCTGTTGGGTATGGCTGAGTCCATGCAGTTGTACAGGTGCTTATATACTGCACTGGCGTACTGTTCAGCATAGTTGTCTGCATCCTCTGAGGGGGGGGTGGTGGTGTGAAGCTGCTGATACCCTCCCTTAGGAGGGTGTAGTCAGCTTTTGAGAAGATTTTTAGCCTGGGTATGGCTGGAGAGGGGTTGGGTGGGACAGAAACTTCGAATGAGGCAGACTGATGATCTGATCTCACTAGGGAAGAACATACTATGGGAGTGGTGCAGTGGTCACCCATGTTGGTGAGAACCAAGTCCAATATGTTATCTCCCCTTGTGGGTCGGGCTGGTTATAACTTAGAGGGGTGTCCTGCCAACTGTCAGTTGCACCTGCAGTAATTCCAGTGCATCATGCTGGAAAACCAGTCTGGAGGTGTGCCTGTCTTTAATGAATATAGAGACTCCACCACCCTTAGTCTTTCCGACCTCACTTAGTGGTCTGAAAGTGTGGAATGAGGTGTATAGCCTGGTAAGGCAGGGCTGCTCTCCACAGCCCTGAACCAAGTTTCCGTGACTGCACAAACATTGGCATCTTCCAGTGTGAGGAGAGCCTCCAGTGAGTGCATTTTCAGATTAAGGCTCCTAGCATTGAGCAGCATAACCTTCAATTTGCTTTTTGACATATCTTTCATGTTGGAAGATTTGTCTTTGGGACATAGCCTAAAAAAGGCACAGTGGGGGAGCAAGAGCCTTGGCCAAGATCTGGAACCCCAGAGGTGACAGGTGGCATCGGGGCTTGTCAACCATGTCATCCCAGGCAGACAGATACTGGATCCCCTTGGAAACAAAACATAAACTGAGCCAATTGTTGAAGTCAGTCATTTTTTGTTGGTGTCATTCTTGGTGAAGGCAGGATGCTACTCGGGGCCAGGGTCACACCAGCCTGGAACACATAGTCTGAGAGCTCAATCATGTCTCTCTTCATATAGTCCAGGGAGGTATGTCTCAAGTCATTCACACCAACATGGACAATGACAGAGTCATACTTGTACCTGTTGTGGAGAGACTTAAGTGCGTGTGTGATGTGGTGGATTCTAGCGCCTGACAAACAGCTGACCTTAACCTTTTTGTTGAGCCAGGTGAGGGGGCATCAGTGTGTCTCACTACTGAGTGGCCAATGACTAGTATGTTTGGTTTATTGTTAGGCCTTATGGGCTGCTTTGGTTTATTGTTATGCCTACTGTGTTTGTGAGACCGTGGTGTGTTGACTCCTGTGTGCGATGTGATTGACCTTGTGTGTGGAATGCTTGTGAGTTTGTTTTGGGGGTCTCTGTTGTTTTGGTAAGTTTTTCTTGAGGACCCCTGCATAGGTGGGTGTGTGACTCTGTGATGTAGGTTGTTGTGTGGTGTTTGTGCTGGCAATCTCCTCTTTGTCAGGAGTACTGAATGTGTTGTGAGGGGAGCATGGATTCCAGCTTACTGATGTAGATGCATCTCTCGCAAGTAGAAGAATTATGTGCTAGGAGAAGGGGACTGTCCGTGAACATGAGGCAGTTGCTACACTGTCTCAGTACGCCCATGTCGACCAGACTGGCAAGGAAACTGATGGGAATTGTCCAGACATAGTGCTCTGAATACTTGGTGGACTTAGGGAGAGCAGGGTTTGTGTACAAAAACCCTAAATGTAAAATAACTGGCCTGAAACACAAGTGCTAAAACCAAAACTAAGATGCTTAGAATAGCATGCAAGTTAATCAAGCTACTAACAAGCAGTAATAATTGCAGAATAAGAGAAGACAGTTACAGTAAGAGCAGCTGAATAAAGTATAAATAAGTTTTTTTTTGTTTTCTTTTTTTGTGGAGAAGGATGGAATAGATCAAGATTAAGAGACTACAGGGATTGTCCTTCCCAAATGCTCTTTCTGTACACAGCGGCTAGAGCTGAAGAGATGGGACTGGTAGAAGTGTCTAAAATCAAAATATGATCTCACTGTACTCACTTGAGTGAGCAAATGAGATGGGCCCAGGAGGAGTGTTCAAACACAAATTTACAAGAGGGGCAGGCAATTCCAAAGCCACTAAGATTAATACCACAACAAGAACGGGGGGGGGGGGGGTTAACTGCAGAGAGACAGGGGGACCACAGTATTCAATTAATATTGAGTGAAACAAATAAATAAAATGCCATACTGTCTGTAAAACACTGCAAGTGCAGAAAAAAGTATTCTTAGCTCAGATTACCCAACTTCAGCAGAGAGGTGGCTAGATTTTGCCTGTCTATCTTTTTGGGAGGACAGAACCTTACAGGCTATAAATACCTGGAGGCTTGCTTATTTCAGTGCTCTTCAGTGCTGGGCTACTCAGCAGAGAACAGTAGACTATAGAGGAGGAGGATAAGACCACAAAGCACTTTTCCATCTGGGTTTATACCTTTTCAGTGCACTGCAAGGACTTCATATTCTTCCTAGGACCAGGCTTCCAAAATGACAGCTATTTCAGCTGTGGTTCCAGTGAAGGATCAAAACACTTGTTTTTTGCCACCATATGCAAGGGTTTTGGCTGTATTTTTATTGGCAGTTTTCTGTGAGGTCAGAGCTTTAGAAACTTCCTAGAGCCATGCATAGTTCAGATAAGCAGTTTTAATCTTATTGGGTAACAAGCACAAGAGCCTGGACTACAGAAGGTAAGGCATTCCGTACATCCATGTTGTAGCTCACATAAATTGAACTGTCTTCCTTGGCTTAGCATAGTTTTACTATTGTGATTGATTGTACTGCTGCCGTATTATATACAGTGAAATCATTGTTTACTTTTTAACTTAATTTACTGGTTACACTCCATCTGGTTGCATTGTTGAAATTAGCACTATTCTGTGCTCTATAGTGTTAGGTTTAAGAAACATCTCACTGTTGCACCTTGTTGCTTTTGTATTTTTGTTCACTGCTGGTGAAATCTAAAATAATATTACAGTATTCCTAGTGTTATTTCAGGTAGTTTTGTATTGTTGTCGGTTACTGATAATAGAAAGCACATTAACTTATCTCAGTTAATGACTGCCTTTTTTTCATTAGGTTTCTTGCATTTCTACTTTGTATTAATTGCTGTAAAGCTCTGCTGTACTCTACTGCAGTAGAGAATGGATTGCAGTGTCTGATAAACGTTTGCTGCTTGCTTTTTTTTAAGCTGTTTCTGTATTGCAACTGTTTGCTTGATAGTTATCGCACTTGGAACTATTTGTTTAGACTAACCGCACTTGAAACTATTTGTTTAGATTATGTTGTAGCTATTCTTCTCCAGGTCTCCTTCAGATTATCGATATTTCAGAACATCAAATTGCATGTAGTCAAGACTATATGACTGACATTCTGAAACTTTAAACTGTTTGTACTGATATCACAATACAGTGGAGATTGGGAAATTTGCCCTTTACCCTCACTGTAGTGCAATGTCTGAGTTAATATATGTAATTAGCAGGGGAGGGAGGTTACAGGGGGCCAAGCCCCCTGCAAAAACAGTTTTTTTTGCATTTTTGTAGATTTTGACATTCCATAGCATCGATCATGTGGGTTTGACCATGTGCATTTTGATGGTATGGAAAGTCATTGTATTGTAAAGTAGATCCATTTTGTAATAGTGACTCCACCTGACTCCAATAGGTTGTCTGTCTGTTGCTCATTACTGATATTATAGACTAGACTGAGACCAAATTAAACTATTATTTCAGCTTTTGACTATACTTGATCTCACTTTTTTCTGTTCCTGGTTGTGCTGATTGTTTAATTGTTACAGAAAATATAAAAATTCTCAGTAACTGTACTTGAAACTGTTGGCTAAGACTGATTTAAATGTGCCACTGTGTACTGATTACTTCCTGTATGTTGATTTCACTTTTACATTTTTTTGCAGTTGCGAACACTAACACTTTCTTATTTTGTCCAGAGTCCACAATAGTAACATTTCATATGTTTATATATTTTAGTTATATCCCATATTATCACCATGTTCCACTCTAATTCATTGACCTCTTTTATTATAACAAAAGTGGGTTATTAAGCCTGATGACACTTGGCATTTTGAGGTAGTGTAGCAACTGAACATACTTTATTGCTACCGTACAATGATTTAGTATGCAAAAGGTTTAATTATTTGCTGAACTTGAAGGCTGCCTTCTCACCTCAGAACACACTCTGTAAACACAATACACTTGCACAACTACAAATATTGAGCATTTCCACTGCACCGGTTTACACTGACACTGTTGAGGACACTGCCTAACCCTCCAGACTATGGACTAAGAAACCTCAGCTATTAGTTCACCCAGCAAAAGACTGATCTTCATTCTGCATGCCCATGATCACAAGAATGCAAACTCCAAGCTGTAAGGCCAACTGAAACTGCATCCACCCATGGTAATATTTTAGTAATATGTGACTTTGTGTCAGTTGCACAAAGACCAACCTCACCAAACTTTAGAAGACTAGGATAACAGCTGTCTTTGTAGAGCCAGGATCCAAAATGCAACAAAGGATCTGATGTTGTCAATCCTCATTCATTCTTGACAAATGGGACTCTGTTCCAATCAACGGAACCAGCTTGGCTGTTATACAGCCTGCACCAGCCAAAAACCTCTAAAGCTAAGACTCTACCACAATCCCATACTCTCCATTACCTCAGATCTCATTTGCCATTCTGTCAGCAAGACGCATCAGCCGTTACTCTCAGCTAGGTGTTTAAAATTTTTCCTTATTAAGCTATTTCTATATATTTCACTTTCTATAGCTAAATAGATATATTTTGTATGTTATACCTTGTAATTTTTCAGTTGTGTGTGTTTGAATACTCTACCCCTTATTTCTGGTAATCATTACCATTGTTGGTAACCATATCTCCCACCCTTCTCTCCCACCCTTCTTACCGCTGGTGGCAGTTCTTAGTACCATCATTGGTACTTCCCTTCCCTCTTTTCTCTTATACCTTTTGATATTTCTCCACTTCCATAGT
The DNA here is from genome assembly GCF_019279795.1 of Protopterus annectens. Taxonomy (NCBI): domain Eukaryota; kingdom Metazoa; phylum Chordata; order Ceratodontiformes; family Protopteridae; genus Protopterus; species Protopterus annectens. Next base: position 1,345,663,316 of record NC_056737.1, read on the forward strand.
TGGTAGACCTTCCGTCTATCCTTTGTGTGTGCATGTGCTGAATCATGGTTTTCTAGCATTAAACTTGTACTCAATCCCAAAAAAAACAAAACCACTACTCTTCAGTCCTGGTAGAGCTCCTGCACTAAATAATGATTTCACCATAAACTCCATGGACAATACCTCAATCACCCTAACAACTGACACTAAACTCCTAGGAGTAATAATTGATAACAATCTAAAGTTTGACATACACATAGCCCAAACAATCAAAAAAGTAAACAAAAAGCTTGGTCTACTGTATCGGAACAAGCAATTCATGACCAATTAGACCAAAGCCACGATTGCTAGAACACACCTATTATCCACTCTACTGTATGCCCCCCCCCAATCCTGACTAATCTTTGCCACAGCGAACTAAACAAAATGACGTTTTGCTATAACAAGATTGCCAAGTTTGCTACAGGTGCCTCTAGTAGATCCTATCACTGCCTTTCCCTGAAACAGCTCAACTGGCTTGAGTTGCTCCAACTACTACTTGCTACTCAACACTCCACAGCCCACAGACTGTACTACCTCTCTGACAAAACTCCTGCTCTACAAGAGTTAATACAGTACTACACCACCACCCAAACCTTAAGATCAGCAGACCGAAATCTCATAAATGTCATCAAACATAAGAATGAAGCAGGTAAAACTCTTTTTGGCTGTACTATAGCAAAAATCTGGAACTCACTCCCAAATCATATAACATCTACAAGCTCTGCTTCACTATTTAAGAAACTACTCAAAACCCACTATACTAACAATTGGCTGTGTACATGTTACTCCCCAGGCTAAGCCACTGCAATGTAGTTTTGCAAGAATTCCACCAAAGAGCACCTATAATTTTCAAACCTCTGAATACATATTCTTACTATAAATTTTTAACCTCTGAATACTTACTCTTACAAATAATGTTCTGGTTTGATAGTTTTGATTTAAATGTCTATTTAGAAATGTTGAAGTTTTATTCTGATGCCATTGATATTTTTATATCTATGCAGAAATGTTAAATATGTTGTTTAAATGTTTAATTGCATGCCTTAAGAACAAAGTTATGTATTTTACTACATGTATTGTAACATTGTATTAAGTGGAGCTTTTCTCCCTGGTCCTCCGCTGAAAATGGACCTGTGTCCAGTCGGACTTTCCCGGTCATCAAATGTAAAATAAAATAAAATATATAAAAATGTGTGTTGGTGTGTTTAGCTTCTTTCCTTTATACGCTAATTGTTAAAATGGCGGCAAAGCATAAAGGCACTTCTGGAGTTAAACAGTGCCAAGACTGTGGAAGATAGATGCCCTGTTCTGATGGGCATCTTTCATGTGTTTATTGTCTAGGAGCTCCATATCTCGATCAAAATTGTGACATCTGCCAGGCCTTTAGTAACCGTGCCTTGGTCAAGCATCGGAATAAGCTCATTTTGAAGGGCTTGTTAAAAACTACCTTTAGTGAAGCTTTGTCTAAATCAGACCCTGTCAAAAAGAAGAGCCACTTGGTACCTGCATCCCCTCCAGCACCGGTGGCACAACAATATAAGGCTACAATTCTGATTACCTCCACAGAACCAAAAGCAGAGGTACCAAAACTTCAACTTAAAGAACCCTCGGCACCGACTACTGCCACTAGGTTGACTTTGGCACCAGCATCGGCACAGCCTTTTTTCGTTTCCGGCTCAGTGCTAAGTTCTCCAACGGCATCTCTGCAGGCTCTGCCCACCCCCTCGGTGCTGAAACCAGACCCAAATCTTTTTCCCAGGACGAGGTACTCACCTTCCATAGACCTTTTTGTGGGCAAGTTGCCCAGTCCCTTTCTGAAACAACCTGACTCCCCTTCAGGATTGTCTGTTCATTCCTCCAGGAGTCTGTCTGAGGTAGACATTGTGATATTGTTGGGTCAGCTGTTGGCAGCCAGCGATATTCCAGGGCCTTCTCAGGCCCCTTTCCCTCCTGGAGTTATGGTATCTTCTCCAAGGACTCCTCCTTTGTCTCCTCCTCTGACTTCCACCGGAGCTTCTGAGCCCAGCACTTCAGTTTCCCTGGTACTAGCGGTTACGGTGCCGTTGGGCATCCCTACCTTGGCACTGGATGTTGCTCTGACTTCTTCACTTCCATCCTCAGAACCAACAGATTCTTGGGGCTGAGACTCCACTGCCTATTCCAAGGGTCTCGGATCGGTTCCTTTTTTTATACGAAGCCGACCTTGGCTCTTGGGACGTTGTCAGTTGTGGGTCCTTACCTAGCTCCTGCTTCGGAGGGCAGACTCTCGGGGTAGGGTGTGACCCTAGTTATGAGATGGCTTTCTCTGTTCTGGGTTGTTCCCACTCCTCGGAGGGGTCCTGCCTTCTAGGTTATGGAAAGGGCATTAGCCTCTGCAGGCTCTCAGCTGGCTCCTTCTGCATTGGAGTGTCACTTTACCATTTCTTCTGGTCCAGAGATGACACCAATTTCCACAACAGGGCAGCGAGCAGTGGTGCTTCAAGTTACCCCTGCACAGGGCACCTTTTCTTCGGAGTCTTCCTCAGAGATCCTCGCTGAGGAATCCGCCCATAAGAAGACATGCAGGTGGAAGCACCTAGATTCCCCAGAAGAATTGGTCACCGAGGACATGGATTTTGATGAAGGGGAAGGTTCCCTCCTGGCCACCCCCGAAGATGTCTCCTTTGGAGACATCCTAGAGATCTTCAAGCAAAGGGGTAACTGGAATCCCCATGACCCAACCTCAGAGGAATCTGTGTACTTGCAAATGTTTGGCGCTTGACCTTCTATTTCCTGGGTGACCCGACCTGCTAACAATCTTATTAAGCTGATTCCGCAGTGGGCTTGGAAAGTCCCTGACTCCATAGAGCCTATTCCCCAGAGACTGGACAAAATTTTATCACCTCCTAAAGATCACCAACTTTGGGCCAAGGGTTTAGCAGTAGATGACATGGTGGTGGCGACTGCCACCAAGAAAGAACTTGCCGATAAGAGTTCTACTGTTCATCCTCCTAACCGGGCGTTTAGGAAGATGGACAGGTTTGGAAAGCAGGTATATGCTTCATCGACCTTCACAATCAGGTCCTTGAACTTCATGGCACATTTTAGTACACTTCATAGAGATCTGATTAAGGAGTTATCAGATACTTTCACAGGAGCAGTGTCTGGCAAGGTGCAGGACAAGGTTGCCTCACAGCTAGCCACCCTGGAGTTTATATCAAACTCGTCCATGCGGCACATTGTACACGCAGTCGGAGGCAAGACCAGAGCAGTGGGTTCCGACGTTGCCATAAGGCGCCACGCCTGGATGCGCTTGTGTGAATTCACTGAGCCATTCAAGTCTTCCTTCGTCAGTGTTCCTTTTGATGGATCATCTTTGTACGGCCCCAAGGTGAAGAACACACTAGCCAGGTGTGAGAAGGATGGAAGGACCCCGTCTTTTGTGAGCATTCGTTTTTCCACTCCTCAGTGATCCTACTCCAGGAATCAAAGGAGTGGAAAGATGTGGTTTCAACCCCACCAGCCCTCCTGAAAGGAGGCCCAATTGCTTACCTCTGGAAGCAGTTGGTGGTAGACTTTCACTGCATTCAACAGCCTGTGACAAATAGCCTCTGACACTTGAGTGTGGAGAATCATTACCAGAGGCTGCCACATACCCTTCACCCTTTTCTCGAGATTACTGAGAAAAATCTCTGATATTCCACCCAATCAGAGGGATCAAGCTGCCTTAAAAGTTCAAAAGCTGCTAGAGAAAAGAGTCATCCAAGAAGTCCCGCCAGACCAGATAGGATGCAGATTTTATTCCAGGTTCTTTTTAGTGCCAAAGAAGATGGTGGACTGGAGGCTGACATTGGACCTCAGCCTTCTGAACATGTTTGTTCAGTAGACAAAATTCTAGATGGTCAAGGTTCAGTCTCTTCTCCCCTTTCTAGGGAAAATGATTGGATGTGCTGTATAGACCTTCAAGATGCGTATTACCACATAAGGATGGACAAACGCTCAGGGGTATCTCCACTTTTGGCTAGGGGCCAGTCATTATCAATTCAGAGTGCTGCCCTTTGGCCTCACCACAGCCCCCAGAGTGCTCACCAAATGCATGGCAGCAGTAGTGGTTCATGTGAGACTACACGGATTCCAGGTGTTTCCTTATCTAGATGACTGACTCCTCACCACCCCTACCAGGCATCTACTGCTTCAAGCCACGGACTTCATCATACACTTGCTCTGTGCACGGGGCATAACAGCCAACAAAGAGAAGTCACAGATGTCTCCCACTCAGGACGTAGAATTCATAGGAGCCTGCCCAAACACAGTTTCATGTATGGCTTCTATACCCTTTCCCAGGCTTCAAAAGATAAGGCTTCAATTACAGTTAATTTTAATGAAAAACAAAGTGCGTGCTCTACTTGTCCTTCAAGCCCTAGAATCTGTGGTGGCGGCGGCCATCACCCTGATTCCCTTGGCAAGATTTCACATGAGGATACTTCAATGGCTTCTAGCCTCCCAATGGTCTATCCCATCTCATCCGATGCCTCACCCGATCTTAGTAACAGGTTGTTGCGAAAAGGATTTGTCCCGGTGGGTGCAGTTATAAGAAGTCCTAATGGACCATCCCTTTGATTCCCCACAAACCAAGGCCATAGTGACCATGGACAGATGGGGTGGGGGGCATTATATAGGAAGAACAGTCCAAGGCACTTGGTCTCCACAAGAGGCCAACTTGCACATCAGTGTCCAGGAGATGAGAGCATTGCAAGCCTTTCAATCTGATCTTTTTCTGGGAACAGTTGCAATCCAGTCAGACATGTCCAGTGGTTTGGTACATCAACAAACAGGAAGGTGGAACCAAATCCTCCCCTTTTGCCAGGAAGCTCGCATAGTGTGGCAGTGGGCGATATCTTCCAACTGTTTTCTTGTGGCAAAGCATATCCCGGGGAGTTCTAACGTGATAGCAGACAAGCTGAGCAGACACATTCTGCTGCCTCACGAGTGGTATCTTAATCTCAAAGTGGCAAAGAAAATCTTTCACTGCTGGGGGTAGACTTGCTGTGATCACTTTGCCTCCCCAACCAACAAGTGCAGCAGCTACTTTGCCCTAATTCCCCCTCAGGGGGAGTTCCTGAGAGATGCTTTCCTTCTCAGTTGTCCTTCTGGTTTTCTTTATGCCTTTCACCAATTTCCTCTCATATCCCTCTTCATAAAGAAAGCCCAAAGGTTGCAAAGCAAAGTGATTCTCATTGCCTACTTCTGGCCCATGCAAATTTGGTTCCCCTTTCTTTGCCCTCACTTGATTCACCATCTGTGGATTCTGGGCCCAGCGCCAGACCTGCTGTCTCACCTGTAGGGATTGGTTCATCCCAATCTAGGCTCTCTCAAGCTCAGAGCTTTGTTCCTTCAATTCTGTTAGTCACCAGGCAGAATAATATAACTTCCCCAGTACAAAAAATTCTTCTGGCTTCTCATAGACCTTCCACCAGGAGAGACTGTTCCAGTAAATGGAAGAGATTTTCAATTTGGGCTTCTGAAACAGCAGAGACCCCTTTTTGGCACCTGTTGAAAAAGTTTTGGAATTTTTAGCTGCCCTGTTTGATCAAGGAGCTTCTGCTTCCACCATTAGAGTTCAGTTAGCAGCAATTTCTAATTTTCACAAGGGATATGACAACCATTCTTTAATATCCCATCGCCTATGCAAGGTCTTTCTAAAAGGTGCCTTGCGTCTAAAACTTCCATTCAAAGATCCCTTAGCTCCGTGGGATTTAACCATGGATTTAATGTTGTTAATCTTCATTCATTCATTCCTTACTGATGGGTTATCGGTTCCATCCTCGGAACGGAGTCAGCGCAGTACGAAGCTTGCATCAGCCAAAAACTCTCAAGCTAAGATTACCCATAGTGCCTCTCTCCCCAATACCCCAGATCTCGTTTGCCGCATACTTGTGAGGACGTGTCAAGCCATTCGCTCTCAGCTAAATGTTTCTTTCTTGATTAAAACCTTACCTGTTTTTGATAATACCTACTGTTTTTGTTTAAAAACTCTTTGGATATATTTAGATATCTATCTTGTGCCTCCCGTTTCTTCCCTTTACCAATTTCGGTATTCTTTACCTTACCAACATTGGTAATTCCTGATCTTTACCCCCTGTGGTAATTCTTAGGGTTGCCATTGTTGGTACCCTCCTTTTTCCCTTTCTTGTTCATCTTTGGTTCTTTATTGTTGATGGAAGAACTTTGTTGCTGTTTTCATGAATTTAACTTACTTGTTGTGATAGTATGTTTATAAAGTTGAGTTATCTTGTTGTCAGTGGCATTATGTCTGATAAAAAAGGCACTTCAGGTTTTAAGGCCTGCGACTAGTGTGGCCGTAAAATGCCGAATTTGGATACACATGGTTCTTGTGTATACTGTTTGGGAGTGCCCCACCTGTCGACTCAGCCACCTTGTAAGATTTGTGCGGCCTTCAGTACCCGCACCCTTAATGAGAGACGTAGCAAGTTAATTTTGAAAGGATTGCTTAAAACTCCTTTTTTAAAGGCGCTTTTTGCATTGGAGGGTTCATCCCCCTCCCAAAACGGATTCCAAGAAGAGGAGCCATTCTGTTCCCCCTTCTCTGAGAGACCCTGAATCTAAAAGCTCAGAGCCTAGACCTAAACTTTCAAAAGTGATTGCAGTTCCCTCAGCACCAGGGCTCAAAACCCTTTCTTCAGTGCCGACTGTGGAACAGAAATCAGATTTGACTCCAGAATTGGCTATTTCTCTCTCGGCACCGACTTCTTCTTCAGTGCCAACCACGGAACCGAAATCAGACCCGACTCCAGCAGTACCATACTCTTCTGCACCGTTACCCACGGTACCAAACACTACTGCACTGACCGTGACACTCCCTTCAGAACAAACAATAGTTTTTCCAGCACTGGTCACTCCCCCCTCCTGCTGCATTTTCACCGGGTTCATTGACCACAGTGTCGAAGGGAGATCCCATACATTGGACCAGATACTACCGATCGACAGACTCCTTTGCAGGGCAACAATACAGTCCTTTTCAGGAATGCCCAGACTCCCAGGTGGGGATATCCACCAGATCCTCCAGGAGCCTATCGGAGTTAGACGTGGTCAAACTTGTGGATCAACTGTTGGTGGCTAGGGGTTTACCTTCACTTCCTAAACCCTTTATCCCACCTGGAACAAAGGAGTTCTTTCCACAGACTCCATCATGCACTCCTCCTTTGGCCTCCATGGTTCCGAAGCTCCTGGTTCCAACGTCTTTCCTGGTTTCAGCTGCATCAGTTCCACCAGCACCCTTTACTGTGGCACCGGAGCTCACCGTTTGGACATTGGCACCTTTGGAGCCGAGCCATCCTCGGGGCCATGACTGGGCTGCCGGCACAGAGTTCTACGACCCTTTTAACTGTGATGGCACCAAGTTACCCTGAGGTTCCTCTCCTGGTGGCAGGTTTGTCAGAGTGGGATGTGACCCTGGTTCTGAGGTTGTCATTCTCGGTTCCGGGCTCCCATCACTCGTCAGGTGGACCTGCTTTCCAAGTGATGGAAAGGGCATTGGCCTCTGCAGGCTCACAGCTGGGCCCTCCGTCAGTACAACATGGTTATATACTCCCTAGACCTCAGTTGACACAGTCTACCATTCCTGAATGCCGGGTATGAGAGCCGCAAGAAACCCTCACACAGGGCAACCCCTCTTCCGGGTCCTCTTTGGAAGCCCCCGTCGAAGAGGTTTCACGGAAGAGAGCATACAAGAGGAAGCAAATAGAGTCTCTCATGGAAGACATGGACTATGATGAAGGGGAAGGGTCCCCATGATCTCCTCCTGAAGATGTCTCCTTTGGAGACATCCTGGAAATATTGAAACAGCGAGGAGATTGAAGTCCACTAACCCATCCTCGTAGTCCGTGTTCTTGCAGGCTTTCCGTGCTTCATTAAATCTCTCCTAGCCAAACTTAAACCCTGCTGTCTGGCTGTAGACCAACTCCCAAATGAGTTCTTAAAATGTGCAGTCCCATCCATTGCCGTCTACTTCCTGGGTGACTCCCCCACCGATGACCTTATTCAGCTCATCAGACAGTGTGCGTGGAGGAAGCCTGACTCCATTGAACCTATCCCCCAGAGACCAGACAAAATACTATCTCTTCCTGAGAGTAACCCACATTGGTCAAATGGTTTACCTGTAGATGCTATGATTGTGGTAGCAGCAACAAGGAAAGAGCTTGCCGAGGAGAGCCATACTCTTCATCCACCCAACAAGCAGTCCCAGGCGTTGGACAAACTGGGAAAGCAGACGTTCACTTCTTCGACCTTTGCCATTCGGAGTTGAATTATTTTGCACATTTTACTAGGCTCCAGAGTGACCTGACAACAAAACTTTCTGGAACACTAGCAGGAGCAGTCTCTGATGAGGTCCGTGATAAAGTGGCCTCGCAGCTTGCAAGCCTGGAATCTTATTTCCAACTCGTCCATGAGGTTAATCTCCCATGCAACCGAAGGGGTCGCTAGATTGGTGGGTGCAGGCATTGTGAGATGGCACGTGTAGATGTGCCTCTAAGATTTTGCAGACCCTTTCAAGTCCTCATTTCTCAACGCTCCAGTCAACCCTTCCTCTCTTTTCAGACCAAAAGTGAAAGACACGCTGGCCAGGAGTGAGCAAGACGGTAAGACCCTGTCTGCCATAGGTGTCCGTTTTTCCAGTCCTCAAGGATACTTTTCTAGGAATCAGAGGAGTGGGAAATTCTGGTACAAAAAGTACCAGGGTCCATTCTGTAACGCACATAGCGAGTCGACCCCCTTGACAGAGGGGGTAACTCTTCAGAAAGATGTCCCTTTCCAGGCAGAGGGGGTCCATGCAGTCAGGGAGCCAGAGATTCCTTCTCAGGCCAGCCCTAGCAGCGCTCCTGAGGAGTAGCCCGATTGCTTTTTTCTGGAAGCAGACAGGGGTAGTTTCTCTCTGCACCAACACGCCTGGCAACAAATCACCACAGACTCTTGGGTGCAGCAGATCATTACCAGAGGTTATCATATCCCCTTCAATCTCCGCCCGACAACCCCAAAACATGTTCCCGACATTCCACTCAGTTAAAGGGAATTCGCAGCTCAAGAGATCCTAAAGCTGCTAAAGAAAAGAGTCATCCAAGCAGTCGCACCACACCAGATAGTATCCAGATTTTACTCAAGACTCTTTTTGGTGCCAAAGAAAACTGGGGACTGGAGACCCATTTTGGACCTCAGTATTCTCAACAAATTCGTCAAGCAGACAAAATTCTGGATGGTCACGGTTCAGTCTATTCTTGCTTTTTTGGAAAAAGACAATTGGATGTGCTTTATAGATCTTCAGGGTGCATATTACCACATAAAATTGGACAGGCGATCAAGAAGATTTCTGCATTTAGGCTGAGAGCCAATCATTACCAGTTTCATGCACTGTCCTTTTGCCTCTGTACATCCCCCAGAATGTTCACCAAATGCATGGCAGTGGTAGCAGCTCGCCTAAGACTGCAAGGATTCTGGGTGTTTCCATATCTGGACGATTGGCTCTTCACCGCCACCACCAAGCATCTTCTATTAGCAGCACGACAGTACACCCTTCTTCAAGCAAAGGACCTGGGAATTTCCATAAACAAAGAAAAGTGTCATCTAGCTCCTGCCCAGTCCCTGGAATTCATAGGGGCAATGCTGAATACATTATCCTGCAGAGTATCATTTCCCCTTCATAGGTTGGAAAGAATATTTCTTCAGGTCCGAGTAATAATTCCCCAAGACAAGGTGCCTGCAAGGGCAGTCCTTCAACTCTTGGGGTCCATGGCCTCAACAATAACTTTTGTCCCACTGGCAAGACTACAGATGAGGATACTTTAGTGGCTTCTCTTAACTCGATGGTCAAGGCTAACCCATCTATTATCTTTCCAGATCCGCATAACAAATCACTGCAAGATGGACTTATTTTGGACACAGCCAGACATGACCCTATGGAGTCGTCCTTTCTTGACCCCCACAGCCCAAGGCCACAGTGACCACAGACACCTCCCTGACCAGGTGGGGGGGCTATTTTCAGGGCCAGCCAGTCCAAGGCACTTGGTCACCTGCAGAGGCCAATCTGCATGTCACTGTCCTGGAACTGAAGGCAGTACTCTTAGCGTTGCAAGCATTCCATCTGGGCCTTCTGTCAGGGACTATTGTGATTCAGACCGTCAGTAGTCTGGTACATCAACAAACAAGGGGGAACTAAATCCTATCTGCTGTGTTGGGGAGCCATGAGAATTTGGCAGTGGGCGATAGCTTCCATCCGCTTTCTGATAGCAACTCACATTCCCGGGGATTCCAACGTGATTGCAGACAAACTGAGCAGGTGTATTCTCCTGCCTCACGAGTGGTCTCTCAATCCTTCAGTAACGTTGAAGATATTCGATTATTGAGGTCAGTCTTACTGCGACTTGTTCTCCTCACCCATAAACCACAAATACAGCAGCTACTTTGCCCTAATTCCCCCGCGGGACACTTTCACACACAGTTGGACTGCTTTATGCCTTTCCCCCCCATTCCGCTGATACCACACTTCTTAAAGAAAGCCCTTTGCCTGAGAAGCTGAGTGATCCTCATTGCTCCCTTCTGGCCCCGTCAAGTTTGGTTTCCCTTCCTTTGGCCTCATCTAGTTCGCAAACCATGGATTCTGGATCCAATTCCGGAATTACTATCAAACCCCTAAGGGTTACTTCATCCAAACATTCACAGTCTCAAGCTCGCAGCTGGGTTTCTCCACTTCCAATAATTGCCATGCAGAAGAATCTCTCCTCTTCCATACGTGACATTCTTCTGGCTTCACACAAACCATCCACCAGGACACTGTATCGTGAAAAGTGGAAAATATTCTGTTTCTGGGCTGACGACAACAGTGTAGATCCTTGTTCAGCCTCTGTCCCAGATATACTTCTTTATCTGTCGTACCTTCTGCAATCAGGAGCTGCATCCTCTACGATTCGAGTTCACTTAGATGCTATTTCTAATTTTCATGATGGCTTTGGGGATTCATCCCTGATTTCTCATCTCTGTAAAACATTTCTGAAAGGGGTTTTTCATATTAGACCTCCTGTTAGAGACCCCATTGATCCTTGGAATCTCACACTAGTATTACAGACTGTGAGTAGACCACCTTTTGAACCTGCTGCCTGTTGTGACATTAAATTCCTATCCTGGAAAACTCTCTTTTTAGTAGCCATTACATCAGCAAGGTGAGTATCTGAACTTCAAGCATTATGCATCAAAAGGCCTTACATGATCTTTCATAAAGACAGAGTATCACTTCGAACCAATCCTTCCTTTCTGCCCAAATTAGTTTCAGAATTTACTATGAATCAGACAATTGACTTGCCAGTTTTCTTGCCCAATTTCTCAAATAAAGGGGAATACTGCCTTCATTTACTGGATGTTCATAGACAATTACATTTTTACCTGGACAAGACAAAATTGTTTAGGAAATCTGACCAACTTTTCATATCCTATGCTGGACCGAAACTAGGAAAGCCTGTTTTGAAAGTTACCTCATCAAAATAGGTACAGGATTCTATATGTTTTGCCTGTCATCATAACAAACTTCCCTTACCAGATAAGATTAAAGCCCATTCAACCAGATCCATGTCAACTTTGGTAGCTTTTCTTTCTAGAGCTTCCATGGATGACATTTGTGCAATGGCAACTTGGACTACTCCACATACCTTTATCACTCATTACAAATTGGACTTGGTCTCCAAGGGGAGAGCTTCCTTTGGCTCAATGGTGCTCAGGAATATTCTTCCTTAGGGCCGCCCAAGATACAAAAGGTCTATATTAAATTATCAACTTTTAAAAGTTCAGACACCATATGTTCGAACTCTTAAAAGTTTGAAAATAAAAAAAAAAAAAACAATAAACCTACATGAAAGGTTAAGCAGAGGGGCAAGCCCCCTACACCCTCGCTCTTTAAATATACCAACTCCGAGATCGCACTACAGTGCAGACAATGAAAAACATCCATTTCTGCACTATACGGAGATCTCCGTTGAAACTTTCAAACATTTACATGTTCGATCATATGATGTCGACCATATGACATTTGAACATGTAAATGTTCGATAACGTAATATAGACCCGGATAAAAAAGTAGCTAGGGACTCTGTCCCATCAGTAAGGATTAACAACATTAGCTAAAGAAGGTATGTCTTACCATAAAGTTCCATCTATGTTGTTGGTCTTCATTCATTCATTACTCCCCTCCCACCGTCCCCTTCTAGTAGGCTCCTGGAGGTTTGGATGTGGTCCATTTCCCTGGTTTAGGGTATTCTGAGCAGAAAAAGCCTTTACTTTACATCTTTTGGGCAAAGTCCATCTGAAGTATTGGGGAGAGATGCACTATGGGTAATCTTAGCTTGAGAGTTTTTGGCTGACGCTAGCTTTGTACGGCGCTGACTCTGTTCCGAGGACAGAACAGATAACCCATCAGTAATGAATGAATGAAGATCAACAACATAGATGGAACGCTATGGTAAGACCCAACTTCTTTTTTTGCAATCTTTAGTACTACCTCCCTTTAAACCAGTGAGCACTTGCCATCTCAAATTCCTTTCCTGAAAAACTATTTTTCTGGTAGACATCACGTCTGCCAGAAAAGTTTCTGAGTTCCAGCCATTATGTGCAAACCCCCCATATATAATTTTTCATAAAGACAGGGTGTCATTGAGAACTAACCCTTCCTTTCTTCCTAAGGTGGCCTCTGAGTACAGTATTAAACTATTCAGTTACCAATTTTCGTCTCCAAATTTTCTAACGAAGGTGAATATTGATTACATTTACTGGACAAACTACGTTTTTACCTGAACAGGAATAGAGTCCAGGAAATCAGATCAGTTGTTGATTTCCATTTCTGGTCCAACGATGGGACAAGCTGTTGCAAAAGTTCATAGGTAGGTACTAGGCTATTGGCCCTAGGGCCTATATAAGCCTAGCCAAAAAGGTACCCTGGCTTTCGCCACCCAAGAAAATTATTTTCCTGTGCCCCTGTCGAGCAGAGCCACAGAAGTGATCCCCGAGGTGAATTTCCTATCTCCCATCCAGTCATCAAGATTTTTCTTGTAGAGTGCTAATGAGGAGCTTTGTTTGCTATAGATGGGTAGTTTATTCCGGAATATGGGAAGCCTCTGGGACAGGAATCTATCCCTCCAGCATGTTCTGTTTATTCTTGTGACAAGGTTTAGGTCCTTAGAGTGTGTAGCTCGGAGGGATTGGGATTTCTTTAAGTAGAGCAAGTCCAACAGCTCTAGGTTTGACATAGCTGTGTATGTTAGGCAGAGATCGCCTCTGAGTAGACGATATGTGACAGAGTAAAGCTGGAGTTTTTTGAGACGGCCTGCATAGGGTATCTGTTTCAGGCCAGTAATCCTCTTTGCGAGATATTTCTGCGGCTTTTTCAGTTGTTGTAGATGTCTTGTGAGGTACATACCAAAAGGGGCGCTGTATTCTATAATGGGTCTAATGAGTGACAAGTAGAGGGGGACAATGACTTCTTTTTTCCTGGATGAAAAACCTTTTGTGATGAGGTGTGCCACGTAGAAGGATTTCCTGACTGCTGTGGATGTGATTATCAAAGGACTACTGTCCACCTGTGTCCCAAGGTCTCTTATCACACTTTCAGTGCTAAGTAGACTACTGCCTATGTGGTAGTTCATGGGTACAGAGTTTTTACCAAAAGGGATGACAATGCACTTTTTGCATTGAGCTTGAGGCCATGGCTTTGACACCAGGCATCTGTCTCAGTGAGGCCCTTTTGTAGGATGTCCACACCGTTAGGAGTTTCGATTATGGCTCCTAGTTTGTAGTCATCTGTGAACTTTGTTAGCCAAAGACCTTCTGTGTTAGCCTGTACTTCAGAGAAGTAGATACCAAACAGGAGAGGACCCAGGACTGAACCCTGTGGTACTCCACTTGTCACTGGTCTGAAGTCGGATTTGGAGCCTGCTACTTTCACAGTGTGAGTTCTGTCAGTGAGCCAGTTGGCAACCCATCTTGTGACATAGGGATTTATACCTAGTTTAGTGAGTTTATCTAGAATTCCAGAATGGGGGATGGTGTCCAAAGCCTTGGCGAAATCTAGATAGGCTGTGTGAACTATCTTACCCTCATGTACGACTTTGGTGACTGCTTCAAAGAAGTCTATCAGGTTTAGGAGACATGATCTGTCTTTTACAAACCCAAACTGGGTGGGGTACAGAGTTTGGAGATTACCAATGTTGTTTAGAAGTTCCATGATGATAGGTTCCATGGCCTTGCAGACCAGGCTTGTCAGGCATATGGGGCAGTAGTTCCCGAGGTCTGTGGTGGTTCCCCCTTTGTGGAGTGGGATGACCATCGCTGTGCACCATTCAGTGGGCACAAAGCCTGAGGTAAGGCTGTGATTGAACATGGCACTTAGGTGGGGTGCCAGTTTGTTCTGTAGTTTGTGTAGAACGCAGCCTAGGATGTTGTCAGGTCCCATGGGTGCTGTGTTCATGGCTTTGGAGAGTGTGTTTTTTACCTGTGCAGCCGTGATTACAGGAATTTTGTATTCTTCCAGTATTGAGATTGGCCCTTTAGGGGGTGAGAGGGGGGTAAAGTTAGCACTGAACCTATCTGCCAGGATGTTGGCAATATCAGTTGGTTCTGTATATTTAGTGGATTGTGCTGTAACTCAGAGAAGATCTGAGTGTTGCCATTGAGATTCTTGACATAGCTATAGAGTGCTTTGTGGTTGTCTTTAGAATCAGTGGCGATGTTGTTTTCGTAGCTAGCTTTGAAGGATTTTATCAGGGATCTCAGCTTCTTACTGAGGCTGACCAGGGAGTTCCTCCAGTCATTGGATTTTACTCTTTTTTGCAATAGTTTCTTTCTTTTGTTGTAGAGTTTGTTTATGGCAGGGGACCACCAGATTGGCTTCCTTTTTTTGGAGGATAGTATCCTAGTGATGTTAGGGAATGCACGATCCATGCACTCATGTAAGTGCTTATAAAGTGCATTTGTGTAGGATTCAGCAGTCGTACCTCTATTGTCCATCTGCATGGGTGTCATAAAGTTTGCCACTTCTGTCTGAAGAAGCGTGAAGTTGGCTTTGGAGAAATTATTTACAGTGGTTTCCCTAATGGGGGGCGGGATGTGGATGTCTAGGGTGATTAGCTTGTGGTCGGATCTGATCTCTGGTGTGGAACACCGGTTGCCCATGTTGGTAATGACCAGGTCTAGGATATTGCTGCCCCTGGTGGGGGTGTGGATAAGTTGATCCAAGGCACTGGAATTTATGAATTCCAGAAAACATTGAGCGAAAGAT
Source organism: Protopterus annectens (assembly GCF_019279795.1). Lineage (NCBI taxonomy): Eukaryota > Metazoa > Chordata > Ceratodontiformes > Protopteridae > Protopterus > Protopterus annectens. The sequence continues at coordinate 1,345,678,647 of NC_056737.1, forward strand.
TTGGTACATGAGTAGTTTTCCCAGTTAATGGTGGGGTAGTTGAAATCGCCCATTATTAGTGACTTTATCTAAATGGCTGAGAGATTGTGTTACCTTTATTTATACACATAACCAAACATTAGGCCTGTTAAAGCACATTCAACCAGACCAGTTGCCACATTAGCAGTTTTTCATTCAAAAGCTTCTATGGACGAAATTTGTACAGCTGCAACTTGGGTTACACCTCATACCAGTATCACTCATTACAAATTGGACATGGTGTCCAGGGGAAGAGCATCCTATGGCTCTATGGTTCTCAGGAATATCCTTCCATAAGGCCACCCAGGGTCTGAAGTTGCTGGTGCTCTATCCCATTCATCAAGAATGAATGAAGATTGACAACATCAGATAAAGATGTTATCTACTTACCTTAACATTCCATCTTTGTTGTCGATCTTCATTCATTTTTGACATCCCACCTTCCTGTAGATTTCCTGGGGATCGAACACTTGCCCTGGGTTTCCATAGGGTTTTTTCCATGGATATTGCTTCTGCTTATAATTCCTATGTATATTCTTGCTGTAATCTGCAAACTCAATCTGAGGTAATGAAGAGAGGGGGATTGTGGGTAGAGTCTTAGCTTGAGATTTTTTTGGCTGGTGCGAGCTGTATAACGGCCGATCCAGTTCCAATGATTGGAACAGAGGTCCATTCGTCAAGAATGAATGAAGATCGACAATACAGATGGAACATTATGGTGAGTACATAACTTCTTTTTCTTCGATTTCCCCCTCCATCTGATAATTTTAACCTGGTAGTGGTTCACATGAGGTGCGTGATCTTAGGTCTTCTGCAATGAAGTTTATTTCTGAGGTTGCTATGCTTGTGTCCAGGACAGGAAAGACAGTGTCTTGAGTCATATTTTATCATCACCCACAATGATGCAGAGTTTCATAGACAAGGTAATTGCCTTTAATAACTGGTTGCATAACTGATATCATTCTGAAGGGATCAAGTACGGGTCAACTTGGGATGATATGGTTTGCAAGCCATCTTGCTTTGCCAGAGATCATCTGCACTTGTCTTTCCGTTGTTTCCATATGGCTAAAGCCGTTGCTTCTCCATAGTGCCTTTAGGCAGAGTCCAATTAGTGAACATTCCATCTTAGTAGAGTGTAATTCAGAATACATTAAATTGACTCTATTCAGTGCCAGAAGCCTTAGGAAAAAAAAATGCCTGAATTTGAGGCCCTCCTGCAGCTTGCACATTCAAATATGCATAGTTAACAATGCATAGTTTGAAAGGCAGTGAAAACACTTCCTGAATTAGTGTCTGTTGTCATGTCTTCAGACATATTGATAATTTCGGGGGAGTGTCAGTATTTGTCCTGGATATCATTATCTCCTGACTGATTCCTCTGGACACCAAGTATGAACTCTTAGGTGTCCAACTCCTCCTAAATAAGATTAATTACCATTTTGTAGCTTGCTGTACAAGATCCTGCATGCCCTCTTCTGACTATGACCACTATATTAAAATCTTAGCTGAAATCCCCACTAAGATACTGGAGACAAATAACTACTGATGCAAAGGTTAATAGATGAGGCTAGGTAGATGTCTGGACTGCAGATTAATGACTGCGTACTCTTCTAGGAATTGATAACAGAGTATAGGCAGAGAGAAAGGAATAGAGAAGTATTATGTGAAAAAAAACAACTCGAGCAGAGTTTTTAGTTGATTCAAGCATAGAAGCTGCTGTTAAAAAGGGATAATTTTAGGTCCTATAAAATATTGTGTGCTAACTGCAAGAGTCAGTAAGAGGAGGTATGAAAAATATTGGAAGATAAAATAGAAATACAGTTACAGAGGAACAATGGGAGGACATCTGCATGGTTACCAAGTGTGCAACAAAGTCCAGAATATTTTGGATTTTTTGCATGGAATTGTTTACATAGGTATTTTGACACCTAATACAAATTTCAGAGAACTTCCTCTGGTAGATAGTAAGTGCTGGAAAAGAGAGATAATTGGGAACACTTTTTGGGAATGTAACAAGCTGCAGATTAAAAAAAATGTAGGACTACTTTGTAAAAAATGTTGGGGGAGCAAATGGTTGTAACTTAGGACGTTATTCTTTTCTGTTGATATACAAGATGCCACCCTTGCTCAGTACACTAATTCAACCCTAATCTGGTCTACCAAAAATATATCTAAACTCTAAGACCTTACATAGCAATCCTTCTTATTGATCAATTAAAACACGGCTAAATAATTCACATCTAGTTCTAAAACCTAAAAAAATTTAATACTCTTTACCCAAAAAAACATCTCTACCAAAACAACACTATTCCTTATCTCCACTGCCAACAACACCATGATGGAAAAAGTAAACCACACAAAATTACTGGGTGGTCCTCATAGTTGTCCATTTTGACCACCATGTAATACATGTGGTTAAAAAACTCTTCAAAAACTAGGTAAATTATACAGAGTAAAACCCCACTTCACTGACATAGCCAGAAAATGTATGGCCTCTACTTTCTTATTGCCATCTCTTCTTTGTTATTCCCCAGTCTTCACTTCTGACAGCTATCCAAACCTAAGCAGTTTTCTAATAAAATAACCACATTTGCTGTAAACTATAATAGCAGAATACTAACCACCACATCACATAGCTTTTTCTTAGCTAGCTACAATATATAGACTTGTCTATAAGCCAGAAAAATATGAATTCCTTAAAAGTTTAGTACAGCACTAGCCCCCCACCCCTTTATAATTTTATGTTCAGTAAAGAAAAATCACCAATCACTATAACCAAATCATCTGGTACTGCAGGTGACTCTATATTTAAATAACATAGCAAAACTATGGAGTCACATCCCACTACCACTGAAATTCACCCAGAATGTAAACTAATTTAAAACACAACTAAATCTTCACTTGTAAATTCAATGAATCTGCTCCTTTATATCTCCAGGATAAATGCCACTGTAATTTTGTCATATAAAAAAAAATTCTCTTCACTCAGAATCCTGTACCCCATAACCAGTCCTCACCAACACCTGAATAGTTTTTCTAGGCTCTCCCAGCCATATACATAGCTTTCTGACCCTGTTCACTACCCCACCTCTATACTTGTTGATGTAAACCTTGCGATAGCCATATGTACTTGTCTTTGTACCTGCTTGACACCCCCTCTCTATTAACTGCAATGTTAAAAGTTTCTGCTGTACTGAGTTCCTTCCCTTACATCTACTACATACACCACCTTTTAACTACAATATTAACATTTTCCTACCCTACCAAATTCATTCCCTCATTTCCATTTCTTTGAATTTCTAGTCACTAAGTGTAAGCTCTATTATCTGTTCAACAAGCGCACTAATACACCTCTTTAATTGCTCAGTGTTTGACATCTACTACATGCATACGCATCTGTTAAATTGTAAGAGTTTCCTTTATTTCATATGCATGTAATCTAATTAGCAAATGTATCCATCCATCCGCAACCCATTTTCCCATTTTTGCACATGGGGTTGTGGTGTCACTTCAACAGTGACAATCATCTAGAGCCAAGTTTTACATTATCAGGTTGCTAGCCCTGCTGTGGTAGTTCTTCCACACCAGACACTCGCACGCGCGCACACACCTATGGCCAATTTGGAGTGTCCAGTACTCCTACTGCATGTTTTTGAAATGTGGGAGGAAACTGGAGCACCCAGAGGAAACCCAAACGAACACATGGAGGATGTGCAGACTCTGCACAGAAGACACTCCAGCTGACAGTCGGACCAGGAACCTCTTGCTTTGAGGTGACAACGCTATTCACTTGCACCACTGTGCCTCTTTGGATGTTAATTTATATTATTTAATGTCTGTTTAAAAATGTTTATAATACATTTCAGCGTTCCTTCCCTTGCCTCTGCTGAATAGGGTTTTTGGACCAAACCCAGTAAGACTAACCCAGTAAAAATAAAGCAAAATAAGTAAAATAAAAATTTGATTTTCCTAGACATAGTAAGGCCTTTACTAAGTTTAGTGTTATACTGACTGACAAAAATCAATTACTAGAAAATGGAAGTTTAAATCTAAACCAAATGTACCCAGACATTTTCATATTTACAGGAAATGTATGAACTGGAGGTAGGAGTTTTAGTATAGAAATTAATGGAATTTCTGGGAACAATACAAGTGGAATAATGCTCAAGAGGAGAATATGGACAAGTGAGGCTTAAGAGAAGGCAGGATTTGTGCAATCTTTGTAATGCTGGAATGAATGAAAATTGTTAAAACTAAATTATATGTATACTCAATGAAAATAATGGAAATGTTACTATATTTTTTCTTTTTTATTACTGTATTTGTACTCTTGTCATATCTTAAAATGGTGAGTTAATACAAATGTTAAAATTCTAGCTGAAAATCCCCCATTAAACAAAAACCCAAATGGTGAGTTAATACAAATGTTAAAATTCTAGCTGAAAATCCCCCATTAAACCAAACCCTTTTCTGCTTGGGAAAGTCAGCTATCAATAAAGCAGCTGACCTCCACTGACAGTGGTCAGCATGCCCAAAACATCAGTGACGTCATAAATACTAAATTGTACAGATAATTAACTATACTACTAGAGGCCAAAATACCTCTGATGTTGTCCTCACAAATATGGCCACTTCTTGCACACCTCCTATACCTCTCAACTGTCCAGGTTTTCAGAGAATGTCCATATTTTCCACTCATATTTTCTGTCTGCTCCTCATAAAATTTGTGGATCTAAAGTAGTTTACTTCATTTGTTCTTCAGCCTGTGGGTCTTCGGATCCACATCGGATCCAACACGGCTGTGTTTTCCAGCTATGGCTCCGAGCTTAATGCTCCTCCTCTTACCCATAATGACCCCGTCTCCCTTCAGATCTTGTTTGCCACCAGAGAGGAAGCAGAGTGGTTCGAGCTCCATAGCATTTTGCAATGTTTTTCGTACAGTAATTGGTTTCTTTTTTTTGGCTTTTCTATCTATAACTTCTCTTCTAACCTTTGCTGTCCTTTCTTCGGGTTCTCCGTACCAAAGTTGCTCGTAGGCTTTACTATCTTTCCTCCCCTCTTCTCTTTCCACGTGGTGTGTGTGTGTAGTGTGTGTGTGTGTATGTGTATGTGTTTTGGGCTGCTTGAGGCGTGGCAGACTCCCCAAAGCCAGGCTTAAAAAGGTGCACAGAGTGTGGCCCTAAGCTTTCTCCGGCAGATGGCCACACTCTGTGTGTGGTTTGTTTGGGGGTGGCTCACCTCCAGTCCCCCTGTCCTGTTTGCGCTGGGTTTAATCCCAGGGCAATTAAGGACAGGCGGGACAAACTGATCAGTAAGGGCCTGTTGCCCTCTTCTGCCGGGACTGAGGTCCCATCTTCCCCTGCTGGGAAAGTAGCTGCTGCTTTGTCTTCCCCTTCCTCAGCCTCTGGGAATCACCCTCCCACCAAGAGGCCTGGGGAAGGGGATAAAGTCAAGAAGGACCGGCCTCGCAAGCAATCTTCTGACCACTTGTCAGAGGCTGGCCCCCCGCAGAAGGTTAAGCATGTTTCCAGGCCAGTGACTCCTCGGCTCAGGTCCCATAGATTCTCGCCTGAGCCCGAGGTACAGGTTAGTCGGTCGCCCCCTAGGCCTTCTCCCCATTGACTTTCCTGGCCTACTTCGGTGGCATCCTCCCACTCTACACGGAGCCTGTCTGAAGCAGAGATGGACAAGCTGATCCTGAGGTTTATCCGCACTCAAATTCTGATGGGGGTCTTGCCAGGGCCTTCTCCCACCGGAGCAGGCTCCTTTTAGCCAGTGTTTAGATCCATTACTTCTTCTCCGATCTGACATGTGGTTTCTAAGTCGTTGGATCCGAGGACAGTCGGAGACGAGGGATCGGCGCTGGTGGTACACTGTATCTCGACGCTGGCCAGTGCCTTGAGTGTGTCGGATCCGAGCTCTTGGAGCCATAGCCTCAGGGTCTGATCTGAGGGGGTGCTCTCTGCTCCGAGCTTGTCAGAGAGATACATTCCCTTCGACGTCTTGGCTCCCAGAGGCTCAGCCCCGGCACCCTGGTCGGATCAGGGGGGGAGCGGCTTCCACTCGGTCAGTCCAGGAAGTCCGTTCCCCCTCGGCATTTGACGTGGTGGAGAGGGTTCTCACAGGGTCAAGGCCTCTGACTATTTCATCTTCAGACTCCATCCAGACCCCCCCTGGCCCTGAGTGTAGGTCCGACCATCTTGCCTCTCAGGGACAGCCCATAGCCGTAGTGCCCCAGGAAGTTCCGGTCTTGGAGCAACCTGCTTGTGAGACCTCCCCAGATAGTCCCCCTGAGGATCACCCTCGCAAGCATACGTGTAAAAGGAGGCACTTGGACTCTCCTCCAGAGTCCCTCACCGAAAACATGGACCTGGATGAAGGGGAAGGTTCCCCAAAATTACCCCCTGAGGATGTCTCCTTTGGAGATATCATGGAGATCCTTTTCCAAAGAGGGGGTTGGTCTACCCCAAAACCAACCGCTGATGAGTCCGTGTTTCTGGAGGCATTTGGCTTGGGCCCATCTACCTCTTGGGTCTTCCCTCCTGCCAATCCATTTGTGGATTTGATAACATCTAGGGTGTGGAAGGAGCCGGACACCATAGAGCCCTGTACCCAAGAGCCCAGACAAGGTCTTAAGCCCCCCCCCCCTCGGACAAGTTACACTGGCACAAGGGGTCTCCTGCAGATGCTATGCTGGTGCTGGCGGCCAGCAAGAAGGAACTCGGCCAGGATAGATCCACGGTCCATCCACCTGACAGAAAGTCAAGAGTGTTGGATCATTTTGGGAAGCGAATTTATGCTTAAGCGACCTTCTGTGTGAGGGCGCTGAACTACATGGCACATGTCATTCGACTCCAGAGAGATCTGGTTAAGGAAGGCATGGAGTCGACCCCAGGGTCCATGTTGGCAGAGGACAGGAAGACATTCAATGCTCGAATGGCCACCCTAAAATTGTTAGCCAACATGTCTATGCATTTGCTGTCCCATGCCATGGAGGGAGCTGCACGGGCGGCGGGGTCAGGCGTTGCCATCCAGCTTCACGCCTGGCTCCGCTTATATCAGTTCTTGGAGCCCTCCAAGGTGTCTTTCAACAACACCCCTTATGATGGCTCTTCCCTTTTTGGGAAAACGGGCAGAGAGACTTTGGTCCAGAGCGAGAAGAATGGAAAGACACTGTCTGCTATCGGGATCCTCTTCTCACTGCCTCAAAGGTCCTTTTCCAGGAAGTCTCCAGCGTTTTCCCGGGACACTCAGGACTCGCCTTCCCCCAGAGGCAGAGGGAGATATGATAGACGCTGCCCTAGAGGCAGAGGGGGTCCTAGGAATTTCGGGTCTTGAGAACCTTTCTCGGATAAACCCAGACAGCATCCCTGAGGGATTGCCCGGCTGTCCATCTCTGGAGGCAGTCGAGGGTTACTTGTCGCTTCACCCACTAGCATAGGAGTCTATAACTACAGATCAGTGGGTGCTGCGAGTCATATCCAGAGGCTATTTCATCCCGTTCAAGGATCCTTTCCTATCCAACAAAGCCTTCCCGGATGTCCCACCCACGCAGCGGGAGGAGGCAGCAGTGCAGGTAGATTCAATGCTAAGAAATCGAGTCATCCAACCGGTCCCCCTAGACCAGTCTGGATCCGTGGTTTATTCCAGGTTTTTTTTAGTGCCAAAAATGATGAGGAACCTCAGGACCTGTATTGGATCTGTCCAAATTGAACCTGTCAGTAACCAAAACAAAATTCCAGATGGTCATGATTCAGTCTATCCTGCCCTATCTGCAGGCCAGAGACTGGATGTGCTCGATCAATCTCCAGGACACGTACTATCACATCAAGATGGACAGGCGCTCCTGGAGGTTCCTTCACTTCCGGCTGGGAGGCAATCATTACCAATTTCGAGCACTTCCTTTTGGTGTCACCTCATAAGAACTAACCGCCAAAATATTTGGAGCTAGCCCACAGCAGTACTGCCCGCTCTGACTCAGAGGAGATAGCTATGATGTCTATCCATGTCAGTGTTGCAGTATTCTTCACAAGAGGGATTCCTTGCCATGGGTAGCCCAACATACAGCCATTATAAAAAAAACTTTAGGATTTTTATAGATGTCACGCATCAAGCGTATGCTTCCTGCTGAAAATGTAGAGCATAAAGGTGATGTACAGACATATAGCTCAGAACTTAACTTTGACACCAGTCCGAATGCCATCATTGATTGTCAGTCTGAACACTCCTTTTGTGCTGGTTACCAAACTGTGTTTCAGTTATGTGCCCCATTGAGGTTTCTTCGTATTTTCTTCCTTTTTCAGGTTTTTGGGTTTACATGTCATCCAGAAAGGGAAAATATCAGTGTCGGAGGCAAATTACCCACAAGGATTATCACGAGCAGTGTCTCTTCTATTGTGGTGCTTCTCATGACGTAAGAAGTGTTCTGTCTGCCAAGTGTTTGTCTGTAAGATCCTGTGTAGTTGTCTCTTCACCTTGTCCATTTACCTGGAGAACCAATGTCTTAAATTGTTGGTGCAGGGTGCTATGGCAGAATCTTCCCATTACGAAGGTCAGCCGCCAGAGAGGAAAAAGGGCAAAAGTGTTGGGTCTGATTTAGCTGTTGTCACAACTCCCCCAGATGTCTCTCTCGAGGCTGGTGAAAGCCCAGAGGATCACCCAGTTGTTATGTCAGATTCCTCTGCCATGACCATGTTGGAGGCCGGCATGGATCCGACTTCTTGCAAGTCCTCTGTTGCACTGCAGAGGATGGCTGATCATTTCAGAGGTTCCAAGGGGGAATTCTGCAGATACTATTTTGGGAGGAGATTCCCACTATATTAACTGAATGTAGGCAAGGGTCCGAACCTTCTAGGGTGTTCAGGGCAGATGTCACTCAAAAGAAAATGCAAAATAAAAAAAAAACATATTTCCCCTGCTCCTAAAGATCCCCAGCATGAATGGCAGGGCTTTATCTGGGTTTGTTTAATGCACTGATGGCCTTGCCACCCCAAAGAGTTTCTGTACCTGCTCCCCTTAGTCCTCTTACCCACTCAAGAGATCCAGAGAGCAGGAGTCCTCTGAAGAGGACTTGGATTCTGAGAAAGAGTCTTCGGCAAATTCCTCTCAAATCCATTCTCCCTTGGATTATGACTCTGAGGAAGAAAACTCTGTTAGCCCTAACTCTCCCTTTGAAGAACTCTCATTTGGGGACACTGTTTCCAGTAGGATGGAATTTTTTAAATGGGACTGTTCTCAGGTTTCTGACATTCAAAAAGGGTATTATGAGAGCCTCCAGATGGAGTCCCTTACGCCTTCTGCTGTTCTGCCTGTCTCGGCTGCCTTTTTAAACAGCTTTTCAGCAGCTTCCATATTCCTAGATTGTCAAACTCCAGCCCCTAACAAATCTGACCGATTTTATAAGGTGCCTGAGGAGTGTAAATTTCTCTACAAATGTCCCTCTGCTGACCCTTCTGTAGTGTGCATCTCTTCTGGAAATCTCTCTAAGTTATAGCCTTCTACTGAACTACTTCCTTCAGACAAGGAGAATAGAGTTATAGAACGGCTGGCAAAGAGGGTATATGCTGCTGCCACTTTGGCCTTTTTGGGCTTTTAGCTACCACACCCATATGGACAGGTTTGTTTTGGCCCTTCTTTCTCAGGCTTCCTAGGCTATCTCAGACCTTCCTGAACCTAAAGAGACTGCTTAGGCCATCTCTCTACTGAGCTCTACTTCTCAAGTAGTCCACCACTCTATTAAATGTAGCTATGGTGCAGCTGATGCCTCCTCTATGGCTGTTGCTTTTGGTTTTGTTTTGAGATGTTACTCTTGGCTTCATCTACAGCCATTACATGATGATATTATGGCTAAACAGATGGATGCTCCTCTTGATAATATGAACCTGTTTGGTTCTGTGGCTGCTAAGCTTCTTAAGCCTGCGCAGGATAAGGGTAAGGCCGTGCAGGAATTGAACCATATATTTGTTTCTCTTTTTCCTAAGTTCCACAGGAGATCTCCATTTAAATCTGATTTTGTTCGTAGACAGCCTTGCCCTCCTCCCAGAGGTAAGAAGGGTTATAGGCAGGCTCTTCCTGCTACGCCTACTCAGACTCCCACATCTCAGAAACCTCCATTTCAAGAGAAACCAAGATGTTCTTTGTGTTTCACTGTTGCAGTTATCACACTTGGGTTATCCTGCCAGGGGTAGCCCTCAGTCGGCCCAAATACCAGAGACTTAGTATTTCTGCATCGGTTGCTGTCGCTCAAGGACTGACGTCAGGTCGTCAGTGGTATAAAAACAGGCAGCCGACACCATTACATCAGTCTTTCTTGCCGAGGAGCCTGAAGCAGAAGCAGTTCGCACAAGTGCCGGTCAGCCTCTACCTGAGTTTTTGTTTCTGAAATTGAAGTTGAAGTTGTCTAAAGCTAAGTACCCCATTGGGGATCCTTTTTTCTTGCTCTAACCGATGTCAGAAAAAGTTAACAATTGTTTTGCCTGTGGAAAGAAATACCACACTGAGATTTCCATTCTTACTGCGCCGCCTGTTTAGGCCCAGACCAGAAAATCCCTCTCTGTCGGTTTTGTGCTTTGTTCAACACCAGAACTATACGTCATCTGGCCCTTCTCATAGCTAATTACTTTTCGCTCTCGATCTCTGTATTCCAAGATGGTTTGGTAAGCCATCCAACTACCAATCTTCCGAAAAAAAGTAAGGATAAAGACAGAGACAGACTGCACAGGTCCAAAACTGCCGACAACGCTTCCATTAAGATAGTCACCAGTTCGCCGGTACTCAGTGAGGCGCTTTCACAGGCTCTGATGCCTGCTTCTATGGATTCACAGGCCACTGCTGAGACCCCGTTCGGAGTTTGGTATGCCGCGAGGCTCTTCTTTGACTACGGAACCTGTGGATGTCTCTACCTTGGATGGGTCCGGAGCCGCTGTGCAGGCACCGGCTTCTGTGGAAGTTCTTCTCACTACCAATATTCGTCACAAACCAATGATTCCTTTCGTGTCTTCAGTTCTTTCTAAAACTACTGAGTTTCTAAGGCCCGGAGTACGAAGTACGCCTAAAAAAACGAAGACCCAACCTCAAGCACGTACTTCCTTGCCTCAATCTCAGATGCTTAAAATAGCGGCAGACCTTATGCTGATTAGGGGAAGCCAGCCTACCTCTGCTAAAAGGAAGAGAGACTTGTCCCCAGCGGCTTTATCTGACCAAGAGTCCGATGACTCTGAGGTTTCTGATTATGAAGACATGCCCTTATCTGCTTATGAGGATTCAGATGCAGAGGAATCCATTTCTTCTGGCTCTCCTCCAGAGGATTTTTCTTTTGGTGAAACCCTACATACCTTGAGAGAGCATTTCCATTGGGAATCCCAGGATTATTCTCAGCCAAAAAGAGACTCAGGGGAATTTTTAGATCTACCACAGCACAGACCCTTAGCTATTCCTCCTGTTCTGGATGTTGTGGGTGATGTTTTTATAGAATCCAGTCTAACTCCTGATACTCTACCTCCTGCTCCCAGGAAACCTGACAGGTACTACAGAGTCCCTGACTCTCACAAATTTATTTTCAAAAATCATACTGCTGACCCAGAGGTCGTCTCCCAAGGACCTAAAGGAATAAAAGCAACCACAGCTAAGAATCCCAATCCCTTCGGACAGGGATTCCCGAGCTTTGGACAGATGGGGTAAAAAGGTGTACACCTCTGCAACTCTTGCCATTAAAGCATTAAATTGTCAGTTCCACATGCTGAAATACCAGCAAAATACTATAGAACTTATTAAACAAAAGTTATTTACCTTCCCTGACTGTGCAGAAAATAAAGAATTACAGGAGCTTATGTATTCTGCAAGCCAAGTTAGTAAGCATACCCTGCAATGTGGGTTTGACACCCTATAAATATCCTGCAGGGAAGCAGTCACAGGTTCTGTACTTAGAAGACATGCTTGGCTTAAGGAACAAACCTTGCCAGACCATGTCAAATCAAAATTATTGGACGCAGCACTGAACAAAGACAATCTGTTTGGCACCAAATCAGAAGAGGTTTTAAAAAGATAAAAGAAAAAAATAAGTCTATGCAGACAGTTAAAGACTTTTTGCAAGTCCAGCATCCCAGATTCAGTAGGCATTGCTCCTCAAAACATTAGTCCTTTCCAGCCCCCCTCAAGGCCAACTCAGACTAGACCTAGGGGAAGCAGACCCTCCAGACAGCAGTCTCAGGGTAAGCAGAGATCTAAGCAATGGAGTACCTACACTTCTAAAACAAGGAGTGCTAAGCCACCCCCTTATGGAAAGAATTCATAATGACTTCTCAACTCCACCCCTCACTTCTGCCTATCTGCTTGTGCCCCTAGGAAGAAAACTTGCCTCCCATGCAAAAAAACTGTGCCTCCATCATCAGCGATCGATGGGTCCTCAACATAGTGTCCCAGGGTTACAAATTTTATTTCCACACACTGCCAACCCCAAAAGGGTTCCCAGATCTTCCTCCAAACCAGTGGGCAGAGCCACAAAACCAAGTTCATTCCCTGCTCTCCATGAGGGCAATTCAGCCTGTTCCTGCAAAACAGATAGGCCAAGGTTTCTATTCCAGACTTTTCCTGGTACCCAGAAAAGAGGGCACCTGGCACCCAATTTTAGATCTGTCCATTCTAAACACCTTCCTGGTGGTACCAAAATTCAAAATGCTCACCCTACAGCAGCTTTTCCCTATGCTGTCCAAAGATTCCTGGTTAGCCACCCTAGACCTAAAAGAGGCCTATCTGCACATCCCAATCAGAGACTCTTGCAGGAAATATCTACGTTTCAGGGTAGGATCTATGCATTATCAGTTCTCTGCACTTCCTTTTGGCTTATCCACTGCTCCCAGAGTTTTCACAAAATGCCTGGCTCCAGACATTGCTTTTTGCAGACAGATATTCAAATTTACTCGTACTTGGACTACTGCCTGATTCAGGCAGACAGTCAGGAAAAGCTGTTGCAGCACCTGACATTTGTAAAGGACCTAGTAACCTCACTAGGGTACACTATAAACAAAAAGAAATCCAAACCAGTCCCCAGTCAAAAAATTGTATTCCTGGGAGCAAGCCTGGACACAGCATCCTAGATGGCATTCCTTACTCCAGAAAAATTAGCCTATCTGACAGGCTACTTTTCTCAACTGGCCACCAGAACCCAGTTATCTGCAAGGAAAATCTTGCAAGCTCTAGGGTTCATGGCTTCCTGCATTGTACTAATTCCATATGCCAGACTGCATATGAGGAAACTTCAGTGGTACTTAAAAACCCTTTGGTGTCAACATTCTCAGGACCTGGAAACTATTATTCCTATGATACCTTGTCTAAGGAAAGACTTTCTTTGGTGGGCAGCAGCATGCAACCACAACAAGGGACTTCCCTTTTCACAACCCTACGCCACCCAGACCCTAACCACAGACGCATCTGACTATGCCTGGGGTGCACACCTGGACGGCAAGTGCATTCAGGGCCACTAGATCCCAAACCAAATTCATCTGCACATCAACCAAAAAGAGATGCTAGCTGTTCAGCACACTCTGACAGCTTTCAGATCCCTACTCTCTCCTGGGCCTCTACTGATCAAAACCGACAATACCATAGTGATGTGGTACATCAACAAGCAGGGGGAACCCATTCTGCAGGCTAGCCATGAACCTTTGGAACACAGCCTCAGCCATGCATATTCACCTGCTAGCACAATTCCTGCCAGGCAACCAGAACTCTCTGGCAGACAACTTAAGCAGAAATCTCCTAGACCCACACGAGTGGCAATTAAACCACAACACCTTCAGCCTTGTGACCCAGAAGTGGGGTACCCCAAAGGTGGACCTATTTGCCTCCCCCAACAACCACCAGCTCAGCAAATTCTGCACCAGGGAACCTCACAGCAAGACCTGGAAAGTGGATGCCCTAGCCTTTCAATGGGTAAACCTCTCAATCTATGCATTTCCCCCCTACCTCCTCTTACAAGAGTATTACTCAAAATAAGGGAGGAAAGACTGGCCATTTCCAACACTGATACCTGCTACTGCACAGTCTGTCACCGTTGCCTCCATGGCACCTGCCTCAGATTCCAACTCTCCTGACTCAGCAGGAGGGAGATTTCTTGCATCCATTGCAGACCCTGAACCTGGCAGCCTGGCTTATTACTTGACTTCTCCTCCAGTGGCCAGCCTAAGCAAGCAGGTCCTGGACGTCATAAGTGAAGCTAGATGACTTAGCACTAGAAAATCCTATGCTGACAAGTGGAAAAGCTATTGTTCCTGGATCCAGACTAAAGGAGATGACCCAACACAGTCCTCCTTACCTCTCATCCTGGATTACCTTGCAGACCTACTTCACAGGGACCTATCCTTCTCTTCCATTAAAATACATGCCTCTGCCATCTCTGCACATTACAGCACTGAGCCACCTCTCTTTTCACACCCTCTCATCAAGCAGTTCCTGATAGGGGCTGACAATCTAAGGCCACCAAGAAGAGCCCCTACCTCTGCTTGGGACCTTAACTTTGTGTTGGAAAAGCTCACACTACCCTTTGAGCCTGCAGCTTCTTCTCTTGGAAAACAGCCTTGCTTCTGGCCATCACTTCAGCTAGAAAAGTGTCTGAGCTACAAGCACTTATGGCTGTGGAACCCTTCATCATTTTTCATTCTGAAAGGGTCTCCCTCAGGACTAACCCAACTTTCATGCCTAAAGTGGTGTCCAGTGTGGCTCTCAACCAATCTATTCATTTGCCCACCTTTTTCCCTAAACCTCAAAATAAGAGGGAAAGGATCCTGCACTCTTTGGATATGCACAGACAGCTCAGATTCTACCTCGATAGGACTAAGCCCTTTAGGAAATCTGACCAGTTACTAGTCAGCTTTGCACCAGGGGCAGAGGGCAAGGCCATATCAAAACAAAGCATTTCTCAATGGATAGCACACTGTATCCATTTCTGTTACAAACTCCAGGGGAAACCACCCCCACTAGGGGTCAGAACGCATTCCACTAGGGCAACTTCAACCTCTGCAGCCTTTCTCAGAGGGGTCCCTACCAGGGACATCCTGGAAGCTGCAACATGGACTTCTGTTCATACCTTCACCAAGCATTACCACCTGCCTATCTTTTCCAAATCCAGGGCAGGCTTTGCAACTACAGTCCGGCAGGGCATACTAGCCAGCCCCATCTCTTCTTGACTGCTTCCACCCATTCTTCAGCTTTGGGAATCAACCCAAGTGTGATGACTGCAGCAGTGAAATACGAAGAACATAGTACATTTGTGTACACTTACCATAAATGTAGATGTTCGAGTGTATTCACTGTTGCAGTCCTGGCTTCCCACCCTCCAGCCCCCTTGTCTCTGTCTCTCTCTCTCTCTCTCTCTCCCTCACTCTTTACAGGGCTATTGGTATTTACTTTCTACTGGTGGTATTATTCCAGCATAACCTAGCTCCCTATTTGGGGGCTCCTGACATTTGGGGCAAGAAGAACTGATGTAATGACATTGGCTGCCTGTTTTTATACCACTGACGACCTGACGTCAGTCCTGGAGCGACAACAACCGATGCAGAAATACCAAGTTTCTCGTATTCGGGCCGACTGAGGGCTACCCCTGCAGGATAACCCAAGTGTGATCACTGCAACTGAATACACTCGAACATCTATATTTATGGTAAGTGTACACAACTGTACTTTCTATCTGACTGTTTACTTCACCCTTTCCTAAGTCAGGTTCCCTTATCTCTTTGTCTTTCCCTGTCCTTTTCCAGTTGGTTAAGGATCACCCAAGATTCTTGGGTTCTGTCCATCATCCATTGGGGATACTTCATGGTATGCAAGTCCCTTCCTCTTTTTTTCTGGTCTTCCCTCAATCTCCTCAGAAACAGCTCTGTTTTTTTCCAGAATTACTTCAGTGCCTTCTAACACAAGGCAGTGTTCATGTTGGGCCCCCTTTCCAGGATGGGAAGGCGTTTTATTCCAGAATGTTTCTTGTTCCAAGGAAAGAAGCCACCTGCAGACCCATACTAGACCTCTCTCAGCTTAAGACCTTTCTGAAGATCCCTTCCTTTCAGATGGTAACCCTTCAGACCCTGTTTCCTCTTTTTCCCCAGGCTTTCCTGATTTCCATGGATCTTAAGTATGCCTATCTTCACATCCCAGTTCATCCTGTTTTCATGAAGTGTTTGTGTTTCTTCCTGCATTTTCACTTCTCTGCTTTGCCCTTTGGCCTTTCTACTACCCTTCGGGCTTTCTCCCATGTGACCTTGTTTCTGCACCTCTGCTGTACTGTTTGTCTCTTGCAAAGCTTTGTGTTTACAATAAACTACCAGAAATCAGTCATGGTTCCTTCTCAGGATCATGTGTTTCTTGGTTCCAGGCTGTATACCATCCCTATGCTGACTTCCCTGCCTCCTCCCAAGGCTCTTTCTCTAATCACCTTTTTTTCAGTCCCTTCTTCTTCTTTGGGTTTCACTTACAGCCAGGGAATTTCTAGGGGCAGTAGGTTGCATGGCTTCCACCATTCCTATTCTTCCTCTTGACAGGATTCACATGAGAAAATTTCAACGGTTTCTAAAGTCAGTATGGCTCCAACACTGTCATCCTCTAGAATAGATTTTCTAGTCCCTCATCTTCAGTGCCTCAAGCTTGAGCTTCAGTGTTGGACTCGTCAGCTGTCTTTCAACCCAGGACTTCCTTTTCAGCCTCCAGTTCCCTCTCAGTAACTTTTTTCAGATTCCTCAGACATGGGGTGAGAAGCCTCCTTTGGTCCTCTCAAGGTTCAGGGTCTCTAGTGCCCCCCTCCCCAGCAGAGGTAAGACTACATCAATATCAAAGAGATGAGGGCTCTCCTTTTCACCTTTCAGACCTTTCCTTCTGTTTTTCCTCCAGGGCCTCTCAAAATCTTTACAGACAGTACCACAGTGATGTGGTGCATCAGCAAGCAAGAGTGAATATGGTCTGACCTTCTTTGCAGGCTAGCTGTTCATGTTTTGGATCTAGCTGTCCAGTATCACATGACTCTTCAGGCTGTATACATAGTGGCAGATGCACTGAGCAGGTCCAAAACACAGACTCATAAATGGATGCTTCACAGAGATGTGTTTCTAGACATTGTCCATCATTGGAGTACCCCTCAGAAAGATCTTTTTGCCTCCCTTTTGAACAGACAACTTCCTCTTTGTTTGCACCAGAGCCCCCGTCCTCTGGCTTGGAAGTGCATGCCCTATCTTTTTCTTGGAAGGGGATGTTTCTTTGTGGCTTTCCTCCCCTTCTTCTAATTCTGAGGGTCCTGCTGAAGGTAGAACAAAACTCCCCAGAAATTTTGTTGATGACTTCCTTTTGGCCCAGACAGCATTGGTTCCCTGTTCTTCTGCACCTAGCCAAGGGTAATTACCAGAAATTATTTCACAGAGTGGAACTACTCACACAAGACAGGGGATCTCTCATCCATACTCACTTGTCAACTCTCCTTTTGACATTGTGGGTGATGGGGTTTTGATCCCTTGTAGGCACTTTCTTGGGACTATAGTATAAGCTCGAATCAACATATATTCGACCACCTAAACGCCGACACGTAAAGAGCAAAAGCTGAAAAATGTTAATGGCCACTTCCGCAAATTTTTTCACAGGGAAAAAATTTGCTTGCCCATTATCAGGAGTTGCCCTTTTCTCCAATGTAGAGCAATCTCGGAGTTGGTATAAATAGTTAGGGGGAGGTGTGGGGAGTGAAGCCCCCCCCCCACTTGATTAGGATTTTAAAGTTTGTTTTTCTGTTTGCTGGCCAGGCATATTTTTTTCCCTGTGAAAAAATTTGCGGAAGTGGCCGTTCGCGGTTTTCAGTTTTCGCTCTTTACATGTCGACCTTTAGGTGTTTAAATATATGTCGCTTCGAGCTTATAATATACACCCCTTTTTTTCTGAGGACTTGGTTAGGTTTCTGCAGGAGGCCAGGAAACCCACTACCATGAAATCCTCTGTGTCCAAATGGAAGAGATTTTCTGTTTGGTGCCTTGCTTGTAACTAGGATCCACTTTCTTTTTTTTAAGCAAATATATGTGCATGTTTTTACACTGAGTATGATCATGGACATGATCAATAATGATATAGGAAACCTCCATCCAGTTTGGTTTCATCAAGGGCAGATCAGGCCTACTCAACCTGGTGAACTTTTTTGAGGTCACAAATCAATGGATGAGGGCAAAACGGTTCACATTGCATACCTTGACCTGGCCAAGGCTTTTGACACAGTCCCCCACGCAGGCATTGTTGAGAAACGTAAGAAGTTAGGTATAAACCCTTATGCCACCCAGTGGATAGCTAGCTGGCTCACAGACATGACTCAATAAGTTAGAATTGGGAAGTCCCCTTCTATAGAGAGGCCACTGACAAGCGGAGTCCCTCAGGGATCTGTTCTAGGACTGCGCCTTTTTTACTTATTTACTTCTCTGAAATCAAGGCCAATGTCAGTGGCCTCTGGCTGACTAAATTTGCAGATGATTGCAAATTAGAAGCTGTCATTGAATCTCCCACCGACACAAATGTTCTCCAGGAAGGGCTGGCACAGACAAATAACTGGTGCCAGAGCCATAGACTAAAACAAAATGCCAAGAAATGCATGATAGTATCCTTTGGGAAGTCATTCACCCCTGGCAACTATTATATTGACAGGGACTTGGGGATACACATAGTCAGTATTCTAGCTTTTGACCATCATGTGTCTACATAGTGAGGAAATCATTCTGTGCTGTGCAACTTATAAACAAAAGTATGGCATCTAGGTCCAAGGAATTCATTTTTACACTTCAGCATTCATCAGACCTTTTATTGAGTACAATGCCTCCCTTTGGTATGTACCTAACTAGGCTTATCCAGCAAATGGAATGTCCACAGAGGTTCCTCACTAAAAAAATGCAGGGCATAAGTAACATGTCCTATGCAGAATGTCTCAAGGCCCTATCTCTATATCCTGTCTCATCCAGGCTCTGGACGGAAGATCTATGTTTGGCATACAAGGCATTGTCAGACCCCACTCTGATGGACCTCCTGCATATCACAAACAGCACCGCAATTACCCATTCTGAAGACTGAAACCATGCCTGTGATATAAATAGGACCTGCAGGAAAGACCAGTATGTATCCCAGAGACTATCCCCTTCTTTGGAGCAGGCTCCCCATCTATGTGAAGCAGAGTTCCTCCCTAATCCAATTCATGTGTAACTTAGACAACTGGATGGAGAACAGGAAATTCAGTCCTGGTTTGTCATCTATGTCTGTAATGGACACAGGGCACCTGTAAATGGTTCATCTCTCAGGCTCTTGTTTGTAAATGTTTCACCTACCAAACCCCTGCATACACTTATCAAGGGTACCAGAACTTGTCAGTGATTTGGGAAGCATGCCTAGGCTTAAAAAGGCCATTGTGGTTATTAGCCTAGTACACACCTATGAACTTATAGAAGATGTAACGTGCTTAGCTTTTTATGTTGAAGTAAGTGTAGATTTAGGCTTGGGGGGTTGTTTTAAATGGTCTGGGGAACTGTGCATGTTTGTGTTTTGTGTGCATTGTTTGTGAAGTTTGACTGTTTTATTTTATGTTTTTTCATTGGGGTAGTACACTGATTATAGCTGACCATTTGCATGTACTGCCTGGGTGAAATAATTCAGAAAGAAGAAAAAGTCTAACAAGCAAGGCAGTAAGTGGTGAGATGTGAAAGTGCGACAGGTTTGGGGTAATTACAATAGAAATGATGCAACATCTGGTTTAGATTTCTAGGCAGGGACATGCATCACATAAAGATAAATTTGTCAGCACATCTGAAGTTAATGTTGAATTACATTCTGTAGCTATAGAAATTTGTTAGAATATGAATACACTGGTTTTATAGATTGTCCAAAATTCAAAAACCACATACTAGGCTGCAACCAACACAAACTTTAATTTTTTTGTTTAAGATCTATCACCTCTGCTGCAAACTGTTTTATAATTATGCTCAGAAAATCTTTGTTTAAATAATAATGCCAGTTATTTTCTGTTTTTTTTTTTTTGGTTTTTTTTTTAACTCAGGTTCTGTTTTAACCCATCTAGTCTCTCTTCCTATTCACCCCACTAACCTATTCCTCTCCCACCAGGGAAAGAACCTTTTACTTCTCTCGCTCTTCTCTGGGGCAAGAATCAAGTGCTGAGGAGTACTGTTAATATGTAGCAGATTCAGAAGCGTTGCTTTTAGATCCCATACCTCTTCCGTGGCAGCTAATACCCACATTCTTGCAATAGTTGGACCCAGCTATACCTGCTCTTGCATGAGTGTGTTTCCTTAGTTGTGATGAGAGCTATAGGGTCATTCCTCAAACTGTCTGTTTCCTGCTTTCATCTGTAGCCTCCAACAACACAGCAGTTTCATACCCTACCAAGTTTACATAATCCGATCATTCTCACCCTTCCATATTGGCATCTTCCGGACCGGTTTTAGTGATCAATTCCAAGTCATATGGGTCACAGTCTGGGCTTTATCCTTTCATGCTACAGAGCCAACTTCAGTAACATTAAGAAACCAATATAAAGACAATTGAAAAAAAAAGATAATTTTAAAGGGGAACTGACCTTGAAGGCAGTTTTCAAGGCTTAATTATAGTCTTCTCTCTGAATGGAACCATATTATATCATTTTTTGGTATATAAACTGCCTAAATTAATTGTGTTCCTTATTGGATTACGCCTTTGATTGAAGTTATTTTGTAAATCATTTTGAGTTTTGTGATTTCTATAAAAACATGTAGTTGAGGTACTAAAAACGTTTTAGAAACAGTTAAAATAAAGGTTGGTATTAGTTGCTTCAAACTGTTTTTCTTGGTCCAGTATTGCTAGGTACTCATAGTAGGCTTGTATAGCTATTTAAATTATCTGTTTTTTGTTGCAGCTTCGTTGATAACAAACACATACATTTCATGTTTCAGATTGACTAAGCCAGATTTTATTCTGAGTCATATTACTGTGTTCTTATAAAATGAGAACAGAAATTAACCCTTTTCCCATATAAAAATTATATTTGCTATTGTTTTAAATGCTGTAAAAATAGCAAAGGTAAAAAAAAATGGCTTCAGCTAATATGAGAACTCTGCTGTCAGGGCATACCTCCACATAGAATGGTTCTGATTTGCAAGTAAGAATTATTTGCTACTACTTTTCTATGAGTTGTTGTCTAAAACCTCAAGATATTATTTTTTATCCAGAAAAGCAGCTGCTGCTTTGCTGCACTTAAATTGTTTCAAAAAATATTTGTCAGAATTTGCTTTGCTTGATAAAGTAATTAAATCAGCTTCATTCCCCGACCAAATTCAGATAAGTCTAAAAACAATAAAAACATTTCAGATGCTGGTGAAACCTACATGTATATAGCTATATACATTTTTTGTGTGTCATAAATGAATGCAACACAAATCCATTGCTGCTGCTATGGCAACTCCACTGGTCCGATGGTAACATCTGTTTTTAAAAACAAAATAATACTAAACTATAACCAACTCACCATGGCTCATTACTTACTGTACCACCCAAACAAGATTCCTGATCTCTCAGGCTTACTCAACTTTCACAGTTCTGCTCGTCAACTAAGATCCACAAATAAAGCCCTTCTTGAAGTATCTAAGTGTAGACACAGTGCTGGTGAATCCCTCTACTCCTACACAGTTGCTAAAATCTGGAATTCTCTTCCACCAAATATCAGATTGCAAGGCAGCAGTCCCATCTTTAAACCCCAATTAAAAGCCCACCTCAGTCTCATCTGGCAATGTACCTGTATTGACCATGGCTAGCCTTACTACCACCATTCAGATAAATTTTCCTCTGGCACTACGCAAAAGTCAAATGCATAGAAAAAACCACCATCACGGATTGTATTTTTAAATGTATGTATATAACTGTATATATTACTGCACATTGTTAACAAATACATTTATATTTTCTGTTTTACTACTGTACACTCTGTATTGTACACTTCTGTAACTTTTCATCGTACTGTGCTATGATATATTATTGTTTGCTCTATTAATTTGTACTCACCTCTGACTTTTGCATTTTTGTCATATATGTGGAGCTTTTGTATTTTTTATGATTGTTATATATGTGGAGCTTTTCTCCCAGGGTCTCTGCTGAAAACAGGCACCTGATTGCCCAGTCAGACCAACCCGGTAATAAAATATAAAATAAATAATAATATATAAAAATAAGTAATTTTTGGATAAAATAACTTTCAAACATTTGCATATAAAATTAACGTTTCTGTCTGGAAGCTTAACATTCTTCAGTAAATGGTATATAATCCTGTGTATACCAAAGTCCTTTGCAGTTGTTGTTTGTCTTTCGGCTTTTTCCTAAGGGGGTCGCCACAGCGGAACTCCTGTCTGCTAATGATTGGCAGTAGATTTTTACAAAACGCCGAGGTGCCAGCTCGACGCCCAGCCTTCAACGAAGGCATGCCCATTTACGCATGCATGTCTTTCGAACGCTACCCAACCGCTGGGAGGACATGCAGACTCCACACAGAAGGCACTCCCAAGTCAAGCCGAGAATCGAACGGGAGATCCTCTTGCTGTGAGGTAACAACACTACCGCCGTACCACCGTGGCATATCCCAAAGTCCTTTGCAGTACTAGTGTTTAAATTGTTTGCATTCACTGTTAAAAATGATATAGTTGTCTCACGCTTTAAGTCCTTAATCTTAATGCTTAAGTCAGGGGAATCTGAAATAATAGATGTTCCTTTAACATTCATTTTTAGTAAATGTTAAATAAATGCTGTTAAAGATATGGTCTTACAACATTCCCCACCCCCACTATAGTTGTCTGAATGGAGGGTCTCTGGGATCCATACAAGTCTTTTGGATACAAAATAGAATTTGAGTGTATGGATTGTCTACCTTCACAGTTTCAGCTCAGTCGTTATTAATGTAACCATCATCTAGGGAAGACTGAATTGTTTGAACAGTTTCTTGAATATCATTAGACAAAAGCTTACCGTCTTTGTTCATTGTCAGTAATGTTTATCACAGCCAATCCACTGCCCATATCAGACTTTATGTGCAAATTTTTTATTCCTATTTAAGTTACATAACGCATCTTTTTTGGAACTGAATTTGTAAAATATTCTGTCATTAGTCACTGGAGCAACGAGAACTTGCTTGCATACTGAAACAGTGTGTGAAAGTGGCACTCTTAAAGTACATGGTTATTGCCAATTCACATTAAAAGTTGATTAACCTTGGTTGAAAAGCAGTATTAATTCAATTTTCTCATAAAGAATTTCATAGATGAAACTGCATCCCACCAAGAGTCTCCTTATAGTCACAAAATTCAAGCCTATTTACTAGTACTTTGTTTTCAGTATCTGATAAAGCATATATAGACAAAGTGAATATGTATTTGTCCAGTCTGTCCATTCATTAGATGTATCAGATATATGACTGCCTAATTCAAATAAATGCTCAATCTCTAGTTAATAAGTCTCCTGACATCTGTAAGGGCATTGGCATCAGTACTGCTGTTGATAAAACTTATTGATGATATCCTCTGATACTTAGAGCTGCCATTCACTGAATGCCGTTGAGTAAAATGATATTCTTCCCTGAAGTTTCCAACTTGTCTGCATTTGAAATCCTTCCTAATAAGTTATCTCTGATTGGTCGGCCAAGATGAAGAGCATCCCTAATTTTAGTATCATGAACCTAGTAATGTCTTTTGTTACTACTGAGAAGGGAGGTGTTTTGCGCTAACAGTGTGTGTGTGTGGGGGGGGGGGGTACTCCTGATAGGCTGGTATAGAAGAAGTGGAATTGAATTGATCATAACTCCAGGTAGCCAGTGTTTATCCTGTTTATAATAATTTTTATCTCTATGAAATACTGTGTGTTTACTGTCTAACAGAACGTAATTCTCAATTGTTAATTTGTTGCAAATAAAACAAATGTTACTGGAAATAAAATCACCAGTAACCTGCACTTTAATGTTACCAAAACAAACTTTCTATATTTTTTTATTTTTCAAATCAGTAATCATTTTGTCATTACAATGAATCCATAACTACGTGGTATTTTAAGCTCGCATTTTCAGTAACTTTATCAATATACTAAAAGACTTTTGTAGAATAACTGGGCAACAAGCCCCTTTGGCACTCTGTTGGCTGTTAAATCTGCTTAACAAAAGCTGTCCTGTTCCAGTCTTTTTAACTGTAGCAAATCCCTTTCAAGAGTTTCAGTTTCAGTCGCAGTTTCAGTACTACTTTGGCTCATTTGCACAGAAAATGAAACTTGACAGTGGTTGTGATTGGTTGTGGTGGATAAAACAGCCATTCCTCTAAATTAACTTCTCCACCAACATCAACGCTGTTAACATTTTATGAATCACCAGAAATGTGGACAGACCTAACTGAGGCTGACAAATGTAATTGCATCACTGAACACATCTTATTAGGTAACAGTTCTAGACTCCATCCAGAAGAATGGGTGTCTTCCCATTACTGCATAGACGTCACTTTAATGGAGAGTTAGAGAGGTAGAACATTCAGAGAGATACTGTATCCCAGCTATTGCTTAAAACTTCAGAAACCAGCATAGTAAACAAGTAAAAACAACAATTTCAGAAAATGGTAGAGTTTGAAGAAACAATTACACATAATTTTTTTTTTAATAGTAAGCACTTTGTCTTGCAAACATACAGACTTCGCCAGTCTAATAAAAATTAAATTGTGTTGATTCAAATAAAGTGATAATCAACAAATTATCTGTTAGAAAAGCAGAATTAAAACAATCACTGCTCATTTGAGTTTTAAGGGATTCTCTTTATGGCAGTTTTAGCATGCATTTGCTCATTTAGCATGCATTTGCTCATTAAATCCAGGACTTAAGCATGCATTACACTTTGCAGACTATTCATACTCTCCAAAATCAAATTTATTCTGATCAGCACCATCCCTTATGTTAAGAATAGCATGGTCCTGGACATAAAAATAAATATTTTAAAGTTAATGTAAATAATTAACAATATCAAAGAGAAGTGATTGTTTCAGTATCAGTAGCTGAACAGGTAGAAAAGTCAACTTTGGTTCTGGAAGATCTTAAGCTGTGGGTTCTATTCTCATCCCAGGTGCTTAGCAATTTTTTCAATACATATTCTACTGTACTATTTAAGGGGGTGCTACACTTCTTAGTGTGCCATCCTTCGGAGAAGACAATAAGGCCACATCTGCCTAAGTTGATGGTAGCGTAGCATAGGTGAATGTAAAAGATCTCAAGACACTTTTTAAAAAATAGAATAGGGGAATTTGCCTGGTGCTGTGGCCAAATTTCTCCTAGTCAGTATGAATACCACCTCATATCTCCCCTGAAAAGTAAACACTGGTGTAGTGAGGCTAACCCTGTCAGCAAAAATTTTAATAAGTCTGTGTTTCTGACTGGTAGTTTAATTGTCTTTTTGTTGTTCAAGTCAACATATTTTAATGTTACCTAGTCTGATGAAGTCTGCAAGTTTTCTGTGGAAGGTAAAAGCATGTAAAAAGTCTGTAATTGAAAATGATTTAAATATTATAGGAAAATACACATATTTTACTTGTTCTGACATTTCTGCATATATTTGAATTTTGTTATCTAATTGCCTAAAACCTATCATAAAATAAATGTTTAATTTTGTTCCTACTTTTTAAGAAGCGTATGCATTTCTGTATAAAAGTGATTGTTTTCCTCTGCATTGTCACATAAAAATAGTATTATGTTCTTTTTTTTTTAACTTAAATACAAGAAACAGCAACTTTTTTGGCTGTGAGACTAGATCACAATCTAAGGTAATTAGTTATCCCAGTATTATTTCTTAAGCATTTCAGTAGAATATCCCACAACCTAGTAGAGATGCAGGCTGTTATATCCTGGTAACACATTAAGTAGTTCTGGAGACAGTCTTAGTTGAAGGTTGGAATTTTCAGGAAACATTTAGTTCCAAGTGTCTCTCAATGGTATTCCCAGTGAGGCGCTGGTAGTACAAAGTAACAGATTACTGCTGAAAGGTTTTGTAATTGGGGCAAGTTCTTCGCTAAAGTATTTGATGTGAGTGCAGAACATACTTCTTTTTAGTATAAGCAACACATTGCCAATAGCTGCCCTGACATCTGTGGTCAGAAAAGGAGAGAATTTCTGGAAAAATGCATTTTGTAGTACGTAGGTGCTCGTGTGCATCTAGATTTACTGATGGTCTAACCCTATGCCTTCATATTTAAATAAGTGAGGATTTCGATAGCTGCAAGACTGGCATTAGAAAAGTTGTGATAGTTGCCTTAGTCTGACCATTTTTCCAAGTAACATCCCGTTAACACTTCCAGTCTTTATTGGATTCAGCAGCAATTGCTTGCCTTTCATTATATAATTGAGTGAGGTCCACTTGTAAGTGAAGATCAGGGGTATGTTGAAAATTTCCAGACATGTATTCCATAAGATCATCTGCATGAAGTGTAGTATTTGATATAGTCATGTCTGGTCAGATGGCAGTGAGCTGGCAGAGATCGTAATTCCAGGAGAGCCTGTGATCTCCCCCCCTCCCCCCCCCCCCTACTCCTTTTGTAATATCACTTAGATAGTGAAGAAGCCAGTTTAGCACAGAATGGTCCTCAGCTCAAGTGGTTTGGTAATCAGGCTGAAGCATTTTTACCAAACCTTAGACTGGGAATGGAAGTTTGCAGCTGAGAATTACAAACGATATTGAAAGCTTTAGTGAAGTCAGCTAGTCACTTGTTTGTTGATCCATTATCTGTCGAGTTTGTATCAGTGTGCTTCTCTGTCTGCTATCATTCCTTGCCTTTAGAAAAGTCATCAGTATTTTCCAATAATCTAGTATCTAAAGACTTAACTTTGAGCATTTTCTTGGTTGGGATTATCAACTCCACCGTCACCAATGGCTAAAGGATGGAAGATTTGAAGTTAACTAATGTTCATGTACTTGTACCAAATGCATGGCAAGATGCAAAATGACAGCTACATAAGAAAGTATGCCCCTCAAAGCCCAGCATTTCTTTTTAGCCACACTCTCAATTAATTATGATTCTTGGTGTCCTTTGTGAAGTTCTTTGCATGTCAAAATATTACACTGAATGTCCATGTGGTTATCTGTCCTGTGGAGTCAGTCTTTAAGAATGTTATCCATGAAGCCTGCATGCATCTTGACTCTACCCTTTGTCCCTAATCCCAGAATCCCCCAACCTGAGGCCTGAATTAGTAAAATAATTAGTGCTGCCTCCCCAGTGACCTATTTGATTCAGCATAGGTGCCAGAAACAGCAAAGCTTTGCAACTTTCAAAGAGTCCAAAGTATGGTGTAGCACAAGGATTTTCTCCATTGCAAATTTGAGGATTACAGCTGTCAGCTATGTATCTCATGTGTCCCACTAACCTTACTTGAGGGAAAAGGCTTCAGGAAAGCTTGTAGAGCTCTGAGTTTTGATTCAAAGAGGACCTTTTAGAGATTTGTTTTGGACTTTTATAACATGCTATCATATTTCTTACTTTAGCTTCGACACTGCACATGCTTTGGCAAGAACCACATGGTCATGTTTGTGCTTGCACAACAGGGCTTGCTGAGGCTGACGTCCTTAAAGGAAGAGCTAAGAAACAAGACCCTGTATATCTATTTCTTAAGGAAAGTGGACTTGTCAGTCCAATAACTGAGATGACCCCTTGCAGAGGAAATGGACCTTTTGGTATGGACCTACACTGCAGATTCCTGTGGGCCACTATTGATAAGCATCCCCTGTGATGCCTATTGCAACCAGTCAGTCATTCTTTGCCACAGATGATCTTTACCATTATTTCTTCAGGTGCCCTCATCAAGAGACTCCCTGGAAATATCTTTGCAGTATTACAGTAAATTGGAGTAAGTCTTTTATGAATCCTGCTAAGTGGATTACATTTATAGGTGTGGTTTGGATGCTCTTTAGTGTTGTTCTTCCCTACCCTTGAAGAGGGCTCCGGAGGTCATGGCCTTGGCCAAGTGTATGAAGATGCAGAGCATCCAGGATCAGTGTCTGGTGTGCCTTCTGGGTTTAATTGCGGTCTTAATCTGCTTGGTGCCACCTGCCATTGTTGAAGTGAGCTGTAGGGTGTCATTATATGCTCATGGGCGTAGTAGTGTGGGAGCATTGTGGCTGGACCCTAAGTGATAAACTGTCATTTTCCATTTTCTGACAAGTCTTCCCTTTGTCCAACTGAACTCATCTCAAATTCTGATCCTTAACACCCCTGGTGCAGGGTGGGGAGTTCACTTTAGCTCCCACATGGTGCAGAGCAAGTGTTTATCCCATGGTCTTCACATCAGTGACTTATAGGAGCAGTCTTTCTCTTGGCCTTGGAGATGCTTCTAGGGCTTTTCCTCATTCAGTCAGACTACCAGTCCATCTTGTGGTACCCAGACTGTCAAAGGGACACAAGGTCATATCCTTCTGTTCATCTTGCCTTAAAAAATAGATGAGGCATCACTCTCTCAGCAGTTCACACTCCTTGGGAAATGTCCAAGCTGCAGAATCTCTAAGCTACTCTTCTAGGTCTTTCCTAAAATTGAGTATTCAGAGGCCTTTTCTGGTCATATTTAAGGGGATGTAGTCCCCCACCTTCTTTATTTATTTATTTGTTTATTTATTTATTTATTTATTTTTTTTTTTATTTTATGTATTTAATTTATTTTCTTTTTCTGTGTAGCAGAGAGGGTGAAGTTGGATGGGATGTGTTCTTCATCCAGTGGTATGAATAATTCCTGTAGGCATTCCCATGATTTTTTCCTGATTCAGTATCTCATAATTGAGTTCAAGGGAAAAAAAGAGTAAAACTCATTAATTGTCTCTTGGTGGTTGGGAAGGTGTAATTTTAGGCAGTCTGGTCCCTGGAAATACAAGAGTCATGTTATTTGTCCAATCCAGGAATTTCTCCTTAGGTTGGGGTGAGAGCTGGCTCATCTCTGAGACTTGGCTTTTGATTCCCCTGATTTGCCATCTAATGTCTGAGATGTTGTTGCGTCTGACAATAATCCTCTCACTCAGTAGACCCATGCTTCCAACTGGAAACTGCTCGTAGTTTGGGCAGAACAGCTGTATAATCTCCAGCAAGTCATCTTGAAGGAGATCTTGACTTATCTCAGATGCCTGTATGATTTGGTCCCAAATTACACCACATTCAATGTGCATGTGTCTGTTATTTCTGGCATCATGGTCTTCTAGTGGGCAGTATTGTGGCCCAGTATCAGATAATCTGGCACATCCTTAAAGAAGTGTTGCATGGTTGTAATCCGTTGAGAAACCCCTTTCGTAAGTGGAATTTAAATTTCTCTGCTGGCGGGTTTATCTTTCCACCATTTGAAACTGAGAGCTCAGTGGCACTGAACGTTGTTTCTTGGCTCTTTCTCATTGCCATCACCTCTGTACATAAAATTTCAGAGTATCAGGTCCTTTTGTTTAAGGAGCTCTACTTGGTCTTTCATAGAAACTGAAGGTCCCTCAAGAAAACTCTTTCCTTCCAAAGTGGTTTTAGAACTGAATTGAACCAATTCATCTTCATATTCACTTCAGTGAGGGAAAAAACAGATGAGAATTCTTCACATCTTGGATGAACACGGTTAATTCAAGCTGAGATGTTACCTAATAGAAGTGCACTTAACTGTGTGTTTGCCATGGATAGAAAGGTTCATGCATGCCAGACAGAGTCTTTCCAGTTGCATTATCTTTTGCAGTCAGGTAGCTAACTGGCCGCATGTTAATTGCTGCAATCATCCATTCCATTGAGGGAGTGGCTGCCCTTACTGCTTTCTTCAGAAGTGTTTTCTTTGTTCACATCTGTGCAATGACCATTTAAGTGTTTGGTGCAAACTTCAACCAAGCATTAGTATCCTCTCTGCAGTCTGAGGATCAGGACTTACCTGTGGTTACAGCTTAATATTCACTTCAGCCAGGGTCCTTTCTAGGAGGATCTTTTATGTTAGATGTGACGGACACTTTCTTATCTTATTATTTAAGATGTAAGAGGATGTTCCTTGGGAGACAGGTCTACCTCACCAATACTTTGTGGATGTAGTGTCTTCAACCAACCTTGGATTTTACAGTATATGTTTGTATGTTAATGTTAGTAATGTAGGTGTGAGTGTCAGATCTTCATTTTTGTTTTACAGGAAAAATTACTATACTAGTCAAAAGGAAATTAATGTATTGGGTTTGGAGGAGACATGCAGTTGTATATCCAGTGAGTTATATTTACAGCATTCAACAGAAAGGGTATACAGTTATTTTCAAAATTTAGGGTCTTCTCATATTTACAAAATGGTGACTGGCAAAGAATATGAACACAACCTTAGAAACCATGAAGGAGGGTTATCATGTAGATCAACTGAAATAGTAGGAATGCCATTATATTCACAATTTGTCAAGCAGTCCGTTTATATGTTTACTAATCATGAGGAAATAAAAAGTCAAAAATGGGGATGGCTGTTGAGTAGCTATTCCATGACTCTACTCCTCTGTTTGTTTGTGTCTTTCGGCTTTTCCCGGTTAGGGGTCGCCACAGCGGAACTCCGGTCCGCTAATGATTGGCAGTTGATTTTTATGTACTGGCTTGCCAGGCCTGGCACACAACCTTCAACGAAGGTACGCCCATTCACGCATGTCTCCACGCAGAAGACGCTCTAACTGATACTCTATAAAAATTGCCCAACTAGTAAACAAGTGCTTTACAAAAATAACACTTTGTAAAGGAAAAAGTTTTATAAATGGAAATGAGCTTCATTATCATCTGCTTCTTTTCAGAGGAAGTCCCAACAACTACAACATGAGAAATCCAGGCTCCGTCACCCTGGAGTATCTGGTTACATATTTCCACACCAATCCCCCCACATGGCAGTTTTCAGTCATATGTCAGTACAGGGAAAACATTTACTGTAGTTGATTTCTGCAGGCAGGTTCAACAGGCAGTGTTCAGCTATAAACACAGTCTGAGGACATTATGCTACAGAAAGATGGTATCCGTGGGCAAGTTCAAGAGGTGTTTCCATACAATATCTTAATCATCTGGTTTCTCACCAGTTCCTCATAAGCCAAGAGAAAAAGAGCCTCAGGCGGAACAAATCATGATGAAAAAGTCAATATAGTGGTCCCACCCTAGGAAACTGACCAGGCTTTTAGTGTACCATGCTTGTTCTTGTTTCCAAAATAGACAAAACTTGAAGAATAACACTAGACATTTCTATTCCAAACCAGTTCATTACATTAAAGTTCTTCATGTTTGTAACTCAGAAGAATTCCTGCCTTTTGTAGAGCAGAACTCAGTTATGGCAGTTTTGGATATTGAGGATGCCTGTATTCACATTATCAACAAGACCATCTCATAAGAAGCTTTAGAGATTTCAAGTAGGAAATTTCCACTTCCACTCCACACTTTTCCCATGTGGACTATTCACAATTCCATGAGTAGTTATAAACTGTTCAGTTAACAGTATTTGCACTTTTCAGGGAAAACATAGACAACTATATTCTAGTATCTGGATGACTGCTGGATTTTGAATCAGATTTGGGAAATCTTAGAGTAGCAGATAGCAATGATTTTATGACATTTTCAGTCTCTAGAAATAGCTGTAAACTATGAGAAATCAAATTTAATTTCCAAGCCAAGCATCTTGGTAGGAGAATGTCTGGATTTTGCACAGATGGAAAATCACTTTCGGCAAGACAAGCAAACAAGATGCATGTCATCAAGAGACATTACATCAGTGCTCAAAAGCATGTATCCTCCTGCAGTCTTATAGATGTTCATGCTAGATTGCGTATAAAAAACCTTGGTGGATGCTGAAGAATATCTGCAAAAAAGTTAGAGTCTTATAACGTCACAGTCCCATAAGCAGAATCCTTGCAACTTGGCAGATGTGACAGTACCCCCCCCCCCCCCATCTCTTGTCATCCCAGGGAATTCATTGTAAAATGTTATCTGACTGAACTGACCCATTATTGACTACAGTATAGCATTCTGTAATCTTCAAGTAAACCAGGTGATGGCTATGGTTCATAGGATCATAGGAGGTTACTTGGCTATCGACCCAAAGGTAATTTCAAGACTAGCCGTTTCATCCCAATGTAATACCAGTGATAGTCTAGTTAATACCTAGAATTGTATTTAGTAATGATTGCCCATGTCTAGGAGGGTTGTGGGCACTATCCCCGGTAAGAATTTATGGTGCCCCATCCACTCATCCAGGTTCCTTTTGAACAGTGTCATAGAGGTGCTCTGCTTCACATGAATAGGCAGTCTATTCCAAAGACATGGCAGTCACTGGGAGACAAATCTATCCCTCCAGCAGCATGTCCTGTTCAAGTCGCAGGGCATATTTAGGTCCCTGGAATGAGTGGCTCTAGTCCAGTTTGATTTACAGATATACAGCAGATTCATTAGGTTTGGGTCGGAGATTGCTCTGTAAACCAGGCATAAGTCACCCCTAAGACGTCTATATGATACTTGGTATAGTGACAGGGACTTTAGTCAGTCTGTGTAAGGCACGTATTGGAGTCGCTTGATCAGCTTTGTTAGAAAACTCTGAGGTCTCCCCAATTTCTGCAGATGCTTTCTATACTCCATTATGGACATGATAAGTGATGAGTATAGAGGGTTATAACCTCCTTTGCTCTAAAGGCAATGCCTTTGTTAATCAAGTGTGCTACATAGAAAGCCTCCCTTACTACAAAAGACACATGGTGGTCAAAATTAATGTCACAGTCTACTTGTGATCCCAGATCCCTTACCATTCCGTAGGTACATTGAGTATTGTTATTAATTTGATAGTGTGCATTTAGTTTGAGACTGTGACTAAGGTACTAGTAATTGGTCTGCATAAGACCCTCCTAAAGTGTATTGATATCATTTGGGGATTCAATAATTGCACCCAGTTTGCAGTCATCCACAAACTTTGTCAGCCACAGCCTCTTCGTTTTGGCCTGAACTTCTGAGAAGTATATACCAAACAGTAGGGGGCCCAGCACTGATCCTTGTGGCACCCAGCTGGTGACAAGTCTGTCGGTTGATGTGGAGTCACCCATGACCTGTTTGTAAGCCAGTTGGCAACTCATCCAACAACAAAGGGGTTTACATTGTTTTCTTAGTTTATTTGTAATGCTTGAGTGTGGGATTGTGTCGAAGGCCTTGGCCAAGGTATGCTGTATGCACAGATTTGTCCTTGTCAGTGGCCCTGGGCACATTTTTGAAGAAATCCACCAGGTTTATCAGGCAGGACCTGTCCTTGACAGAGCCAAAGTGGGTCGGATCCAGGGTTTAGAAGTCACCTATGTCTTTATTTCTGAAGTCCATGATGATAGTTCTGTGGCCTTCCAGATGAGGCTAGGTCTATAATTCCTCTGGTGTATTGCTAAGCCACCTTTGTGGAGGAGAATAACTGTTGCTGTTCTCCATTCTGCAGGAACATAGCTTGTGGTTAGGCTGTGATTCAATAGGGTAATTAATGGTGATGCTAGTTCAAGTTTTACTTTGTTTAGAAGACAGCCTGGGATGCCATCTGGCCCCACAGAGGCTATGTTTTTTGCCTTAGACAAAGCTTTACTGACCTGCTCTTTAGATATGTAGGGTTGGGGGGAAGTTGGGGGCAAGGTTTGTGATAAGTTTGGAAGAGATAATGGAGTGAAATTTTCACCACATCTGTCCACGAGCAGGTTTACTATCTCTGCAAGATCAGTGTGTGTAATACCATTAATCATTAGTTCGACACATGCTTGGGTCATACCTTTTAGGCTGTGTATGTAGCTGTAAAAGGCCTTATGGTTATCCTTTGCTGTGATTGCCAATTTTTTCTCAAAGCTACCCTTAGAGGATTTGACATATTGTCTTATTTGCCTGTTAAGGCTGAGGAGGGTAAAGGTATCTTCTGAATGCTACTGGATTAATGGTGGCAGGACCCCGACTTGTGTTCTTCTGACCACCTCACACACACACACTCTCACACACACACACACACACACTCACACACTCACACACACTCACACACACACTCACACACACACTCACACACACTCACACACACACTCACACACACACACACACACACACACACACACACACACACACACACACACACACACACACACACTCACATACTCACTCACACACACTCTGACTGTTGTGAGATTAGAATCCCTACCTATTTACTTATGCTGTCAAGAGAACATGGCACTTGCTCATGCCTTGTCTTAAGAGTTGGGAAACTTTGAACTATTCAGAAAAGCTTCAGGAATTGTCATTCTTTTCTGTTTCTTGTATCTTACTTAGACAAGAAGTCTGCCTGATCCATAAGGCAATATCTCATCCATTTCTGCTTGAAAGTGTATACCGGGAATGCACTATTGGGTAGTTAAAACACAGTCAAGGAACTTAATACTAAAAACGAATATCACTAAATCCCCCCTTCCAAGATTATGAAATAAAGTTTCCCTTAAAAGAACAACCAGTTAGTCGTGATTTCCTTCATAAATAATCTAAATATATGCCTGGGAAGTCTGTTGATATGAGGTTATACTATTCAGGCTTCTGAAAAGGCAGTGAGTCATAACATTTGGCAGTCAAACCTGTTAACACCTCAGATTATCCTTAGGGAGCCGATTTAAAAAAATATGTTAGCTTATGTTTTGTGGCTTCCACAAGAAAGATCCTTTCTTATCAGTATGAAGGCACTAAGAACAGATGTGAGTGGTTTGGAGGCATTTAGGACAATTTTCAGCTAGGACTTGTAAGGGGGAGGTTGACCTCCACCACTTCCAACCAATGTAAAGAAAGGATAGTGGCAGACAGATGGATTTGGACCCCACCAGTACTAGCCTATAATAATAGAGTAGTATGGTGGCAGACAAATGGGATAGGGTTTGAATCCCACTATTGCCTACTAATGTGAGGGCTACTAGGCATCATAGGCAGTTACTAGGCTAATGGCCCTAGGGCTCTTAGAAGTCTAGTCACGTTCTACCCATATTTCCATGATCAGCACCTAATCCCCGTGTCCAATAGGGACGTAAGTGGAACCCCCGGATTGAATTTATGGGTACCCATTCAGTTGTCCAGACTGAGTTTGAAGAGGACTTTTGAGGTGTTCTGTTTGACATATGAAGTAGGTGTCTGTTCCAAAGGTGGATGTGATAGCCTCTGGGAGACAAATATGTCCCTCCAAAAGGTTCTATTAATGTCACATACCAGGTTAAAGTCTTTAGAACGAGTAACTCATGTGCCATTTGACTTACAGATATGCAGCAGTACCAGTAACGCAGGGTCAGAGATTGCCTTATATGCAAGCCAGAGATCGCCTCTGAGTAGTCTGTATGAAACGGAATAAAATGGCAGTGATTTCAGACAATCCACATAGTATAGATGCTGAAGACCTTGAATTGTCCTTGTGAGGAACTTTTGTGGTTTCTCCAGGTGCTTGAAAAAGTTATATACCAAAAGGGGCGTTGTACTCAATTATTGGCCTGATGAGGAGAAGAGTACAGGGAGGTTATAACTTCTTTTTTTCTGGAGGCAGTGTTCCTACTTACAAGATGAGCAATATAGAATGCTCTTCTTACCACTGTGGAGACATGGTGATCAAAGGTAAGGTTGCTGTCAACCTGTGTGCCCAGGTCTCTCACCAATGAGTGTATTCATAAGGTGTTGCTATTGATGTGGTGGTTAGCATGAACATTGCTCTTACTGAAAGGGATGATAATACATTTTTTTGCGTTGAGTTTAAGGCCGTGACTTTGGCCCCAATCATTTCTTTATGTAAGACCCTTTTGTAGGATGTTGACATCATTTGGAGATTCTATAACTGCTTCCAGTTTACAGTCATCAGCAAACTTTGTCAGCCACAGACCTTTAGATGTTAAGTTGTCTATCTTGCCTTCATTCTTGCTGGTTGGGTTCGGAGCCGATCCTCGGCTCCGACTCAGCCGTCTTCAAAAGTTCGAGAGCTGCTTACTGGCTCGAGGTCCCCCTATGTCCCATGATGCCTGGAGCTAGCTACCCAGATCTCATTTGCCGCTTCTGCTACAAGGTTGCATTTACTGGCTCAGGTCATATATTTTCTCTTTATTCACTATGTTTAGGACTTGTTTGTACTTTATTGAATATACGCTTATTGTAATAGCTTAGCTGTAGGTTCTATGGTAGTTTAATGTTAGTGTCTCCCCCCCCCCCCTTAAAAACTTGTTTTCTCCTTAGAGAGTTTTCCTCTCCCTCCCCCACTCCCATTTACCTTGTCAAAGTAAGCCGTTTTAGTTAGAGGCTTATCATTGTTTTATTTTTTAAGGTAAAAGTTCATTAGAAATTGTGGTAGTTGTAGGTCTTATATTATATAGTGTGTTTGTGTGTGTGTGTGTGTGTGTGTGTGTGTGTGTGTGTGTGTGTGTGTGTGTGTGTGTGTGTGTGTGTGTGTGCTGTTAGGGTGTGGTAACTTGTGTGGTTTGTGTATATTTTTTTCCAGTTACCTACTCTCCTTTATACTTGTTCTTTGTAATTGATTTTCCTTCACAGGAATGTCTAAAGACACAAAAGTGTTGGGATTCAAGAAGTGTGACTCAAGCTGTCAGAAAATGTCTATGACAGATGGTCACACTTCTTGTGTTTATTGCTTGGGCTCCCTACACCTGCAGTATTCTTGTTCGGTGTGCCACGCCTTTAGTCCAAGAGTCCTGCAGGAGCGTAGGAATAAGCTTATACTTAGGAGTTTGCTTAAACCTGAAGGATCACCGGCCAAGACTCAGTCAGTGAAACCTTCTAGGCCATCGAAGCCGTCGGCTCCCAGCTTGGAGCCGTCACCGAGTATGGCTTCTGCTTCAACTTCGGTTCCGGCTGGAACCGAAGCACCTATCCCTATATCATCTTCGGCTCCAACCGGAGCAGAAGTACCAATCTCCGAGTTGGCCCTGACTCTTCCGTCGGAACCATCAGGGAGTCGAAAATGCTCCAGGTCACCATCCTTGGAGTCGATACACTCGGCTCCAGGGTCACCCTTACTGCAATCTGAGCGTAGTCATCGGTCCCACTCTTCTCGGTCGTCTAGGTTATCTGACCATGATTTGGAGAGAGTGCTGAGCAGGTTTTTAAAGTCGCAGGCCCTGGCAAAAATGCTATACAGCCCCCCTCATCAGGGCTCGGCTCTACCTGTTTCTCCGATAGTTCCTCCTTCGACTCATCCCTTGAGTTCGGAGCCGGAGCATGCTGTGGCTGGAACCGTGGGTCCATTGGCGCCGATATCTCCCCTTTCGGTTCCGTCGTCTGCTCCGATCTCTTCCATGGTGCTGTCCTTGGAGGGATCTGGGCACCGGGACTCCCTCGTTAGCTCCGAGGGGGACGAGTGGCATCGGACCCTTGTCCGACCCCGTTCTCCCTCTCGGAGCTTCGGCGCAGGTGAGTTTGGCTCCTACATCGGCTTTGTAACCGTCTCTCTCGGTGCCGGTAAGGATTCTGGTCTCTTCAGAGCCGGAGCCTTCTCTGGTATCGGGAAGGGGCACCTTCGAGGTCATGAGGAGTGTGCTGGCATCTGAGTCAGCCTCACAGTCAGCCTCATCGGCTCCTCCCCCCATGGTGCCTGCTCCTGCCTCTGCCCCTCCTCCAGACCCCAAGCGTGGGGAACAAGTGCTCCAGGGCACCCCATTGGGTGTATCTTCCTCTTCCAAGGCCTCTCCCGTTCATTCAGAGGAGCCCCCTTGAAAGAGGAAATGCAAGAGGAAGCATGTTGACTCCCCTGAGTCTGTCACTTCAGATACTGACTTGGAGGAGTCGGGAGGGTCTCCAAGCTCTCCCTCTGAGGACGTCTCCTTCTCAGACATCCTTGAAATTCTTAGGCAGAGGGGGAACTGGACTACCCTTAACCCTTCCAAGGATGAGTCTGTATTCCTGGACGCGTTTGGTTCCCGACCCTCCACCTCCTGGGTGTCTCCGCCTTTCGATCCACTGATGTCGGTGGTTGCTCGAAAGGCGTGGTCAGCTCCAGATTCAATGAAACCAACTCCCCGTAGGCCCACAAAATTCATCACTGCCCCTCAAGACAAGCAATTTCTGACCAAGGGTGTTCCCATGGATGCGATGGTGGTAGCAGCGGCCACTAAAAAGGAGTTGGCTGAAACTTCTTCGTCTGTCCATCCCCCTAATAAGGAATCTAGGACGATGGACAGATATGGGAAGCGGATGTTTTCCTCAGCAACCTTTTCCATGAGGTCTCTGAACAATTTGTGCCATTTTACCTGCCTTCAAAGGGATCTCCTTAAAGAGCTAGGAGATACCCTTCAAGATCCATCAGCTGCGGGGGCTCAGGCTAAGATTGCCTCCCAGCTGGCGACTCTAAATTCTGTAGTAAACTCCTCCATGCGGCTCATCTCTTATGTAGCCAATGGAGCAAGTAGGGCCGCAGGCATAGGTGTGGCTTTGAGGAGACACGCTTGGATGCAGTTATGCAACTTTGTGGAACCCTTCAAGACGTCTTTCACCAACACACCCTTTGATGGTTCTGCTCTGTTTGGACCACAGGTGAAGGATACCCTTACCAGGTGTGAACAGGAAGGCAAGACTCTCTCTGCCATTGGAGTCCGTTTTCCACTCCTTCAAGACCATATCCCAAGGGTCAGAAGAGTGGGAAGATGTGGTTCTGGAAATCCCAGGGAGCCATGCCTGACACACGTGGAGATTTCCCGTCCAGGGGCAGAGGAGGGAACAACAATAGATGCCGCCCTAGGGGCAGGGGGGGGTCCGCAAAATCAGGGCCAAAGAGAATCCTTCTCTGACAAGCCCTTCCAGCATCCCTGAAGTGCTGCCCAACTGTCCACCTACAGAGGCATTCGGGGGAAGATTATCGCTGTACCCAAAAGCCTGGCAAAGTATAACCCAAGACAAATGGGTACTTTCTATCATATCCGAAGGCTACAAAATTCCCTTCTTTTGCACTCCACTCTTTTCCAACAAATCCCTTCCAGATGTTCCACCCAATCTAAGGGATCAAGCAGTTCAAGAAATTTCAAAACTGCTAAGAAAAAGAGTCATCCAGTCAGTCCAAGCAGACCAACAAGGATCCGGAACTTACTCAAGGTTCTTTTTGGTACCAAAAAAGACAGGGGACTGGAGACCCATTCTGGATCTCAGCAGACTAAACAGGTCTGTTCAAAGAATGAAGTTCCGGATGGTCACGCTATAGTCCATTTTACCCTTTCTGGGCCAGGACAATTGGATGTGCTCCATAGATCGTCAGGACGCGTACTACCATATCAAAATGCACAGACGCTCCAGAAGATTCCTCCATTTCCAGCTGGGAGACAGTCATTATCAGTTCAGAGCACTGCCCTTTGGTCTCACCACAGCCCCCAGGGTGTTCACCAAATGTTTGGCAGTAGTCACCGCTCACTTGAGACAGCAAGGATTCCAGGTATTTCCATATTTAGACGACTGGCTCCTTACTGCAACCACCAGGCATCACCTGCTGCTAGCCAGAGACTACACCATCCAAACGTGCTATACTCTAGGCATCACAATAAATTTCGAAAAGTCTGCATTGTCACCTTGTCAATCTATCAACTTTATAGGCGCAAATTTAAACACAAAGGACATGTCAGTGACTCTCCCAGCAGACAGAGTGTTAGCCATTCGACAACAAGTGCAGGTCTTATTAGGTTGCAAAAAGATTCAGGCCAGATTTGTCCTAAAAACATTGGGTCTCATGGCAGCGGCTATAATACTAGTTCCCCTTGTACGTTTTCACATGAGGATTCTTCAGTGGATGTTGTTCACACAATGGTCCTTCCAGCAACTCCCAATGTCTCACATGATAATGATCACAAAGTCATGCAAAAACCAACTTGTTTGGTGGATGGTTTCCCCATCATTACACCAGGGCAGACCATTTGTTCTTCCTCCTCCAGTAGCTACGGTGACCACGGACGCCTCCCTGATCGGGTTGGGGGGCATTTTCAGGGCAGAACAGTCCAAGGCACCTGGCAGCCTCACGAATACCATCTGCATATCAATGTCTTGGAGATGAGAGCTGTGCTTTTAGCCTTGCAAGCTCTTCAGAACTCTCTTCCCACCGGGACCATTGCAATTCAAACAGACAATATGTCAGTGGTATGGGACATCAACAAGCAGGGCGGA
Organism: Protopterus annectens; assembly: GCF_019279795.1. Lineage (NCBI taxonomy): Eukaryota > Metazoa > Chordata > Ceratodontiformes > Protopteridae > Protopterus > Protopterus annectens. Next base: position 1,345,718,819 of record NC_056737.1, read on the forward strand.
ACCAAGTCGTACCCCTTATGTCGAGAAGCACTCAGACTTTGGCAGTGGGCGATCTGTTCCCAACGGTTTCTGATAGCAGCGCACATCCCTGGGAAGTCCAACGTTATAGCAATTTCTTCTCTCTCTTTCTTCTCCCCGGACACCTCCCCAGAGACGCTGTAGTTCACGATTGGCCCCAGGGACTTCTTTATGCATTCCCTCCATTTCCCCTGATTCCCAAACTAATTCAGAAAGCTACCACATTGGGATGTAAGATGATCCTCATTGCCCCTTACTGGCCTCGACAAATTCGGTTCCCTTTCCTGCATCATCACCTTCTGGAGCAGCCCTGGACCCAATTCCAGAACTCCTGATCCATCAATCGGGCGGGCTGCACCAATCTCTCTAATCTTTCCAGCACACTGCTTGGTTTCTCTACTTCCGACCTTAGCCAGGCTTCCCAACATCTCTCATTCGGTGCATGAAATCATCTTATCCTCGCATAAGTTGACCACTAGGAAAACTTATGCTAGCAAGTGGAAACGTTTTTCCTTATGGGCAGAGAACAGGAAGATAGATCCCTTTTCAGCCCCTGTGCACCATATTTTAGAATTTCTAGCAGAACTTTTTCGAACAGGATCCTATTCTGCCACGATTAGAGTTCAGCTAGCTGCAATTTCAAACTTTCATACGGGCCTATCTGATTCCAACATCATGTCCCATAAGCTTTGTAAAGCCTTTCTTAAAGGGACCACTCTACTCAGGCCCCCAGTAAGAGATCCCCCGCCTCCGTAGGATCTGAATTTGATTCTAGCTTCCCTGATACTGCCCCCCTTTGAACCAGCAGCTTCCTGTTCCTTGAAGTTTCTTTCTTGGAAAACCCTTCTTCTGGTCGCAGTTACATCAGCCAGAAGAGTTTCTGAACTTCAGACTCTTTGTGTTCGTCGTCCTTACCTTGTTTTTCACAATGATAGAGTTTCTCTTCGGACTAACCCTTCCTTTCTTCCAAAGGTTACTTCTGACTATAATTTGAATGAGTCCATTGAACTACCTGTGTTCTTTCCAAATTATTCCAACAAGGCAGAATACAAGTTATATCAGCTGGATGTCCATAGACAATTGCGCTTTTACTTGCATAGAACCAAGCAAATCAGAAAATCAGACCAGTTGTTCCTGTCATACATTGAGGGAAAACAAGGCATACCGGTGTCAAAAGTCACCTTATCTAGGTGGTTGACTTCTACTATTACCTTTATATATCAGTTAAGAAATAAAGAGCTTCCTGCTAAACCCAAAGGTCACTCCACCAGAGCTCTAGCTACTTCTGCGGCTTTTCAGGCCAGATTACCAATGGAAACTATTTGTGCGGCAGCTACATGGGCTAATCCACATACCTTCATTTCACATTATAAACTGCATGTGGCTTCCAGAAGCAGAGCTGATTTTGGTTCCAGTGTTCTGAAGAGTCTGTTCCGATGAGCCACCCAGTATTGAGGTGCTAGGGACGCTGTCCCAACCAGCAAGAATGAAGGCGAGATAGAAAACTTAACATTAAGAAGTTATGTACCTACCATAACGTTCCATGTTAGTTGTCTTCTTCTCGCCTTCTTTCTTGCGTCCCACCCTCCATCACCCTATCCTAGTAGACCGAAAAGAGTTCCTTAGGTTTCTTGATCACTGGCTGAGTCTTCTCTGGCTATTACTTCTGTCAGTCTCTCCAGTAGGTTCCTTTATCCTGCTAAATTTATTGTATTATTATAATTGTTATTATTATGTCTGTAGTTAGGTTACCAAACAAGATCTGGGTATCTAGCACCAGACATCATGGGACATAGGGGGGGCCTCAAGCCAGTAAGCAGCTCTCGAGCTTTTGAAGATGGCCGAGTCGGAGCCGAGGATCGGCTCTGAACCCAACCAGCAAGAAAGAAGGCGAGAAGAAGACAACTAACATGGAACGTTATGGTAGGTACATAACTTCTTATTTTTGCGTGTACTTCAGAGAAATAGATTCCAAACAATAGAGGTCCCAGGACTGATCCCTCTGGAACACCACTGGTTACAGGTCTGCTGTTGGAGGTGGATTCCCCTGTTTTGACTATATGCATTCTATCAGTGAGCCAGTTAGCGACCCATCTAACAATATAAGGGTTGATACCTAGCTGTGTGAGTTTGTCAATGATGTCTGAGTGGGGGATAGTGTCAAAAGCCTTGGTTAAGTCTAGGTAGGCTGTATGCACAAATTTCCCCTCGTCCAGAGTCTTGGTGAATGTCTCAAAGAAGTCCACCAGGTTTAACAGGCATGATCTCCCTCTGACAAATCCAAACTGAGTAGGGTCAAGTGTTTGGAGATTACCTGTATCTTTGGTCTGTCAAGTCATGCCACTAGTGCAAAATAGATTAAAACATAAAAAAGAGATGCCATTATGAATCACACCAAGTGCAGCCTGCCCACAAAAGGATACAGAAAATATGCACTGTTGCTATGGGTGCGGTCCTTTATCACCCACATCCATGAATAGGCTTTCAATGAACACCGTATTGAGCAGAGTCTTTGGTCTAACTCACCCACATCCATGAATAGGCTTTCAATGAACACCGTATTGAGCAGAGTTTTTGGTCTAACTCAGCATACACTTTTCCCACAACTTAGAGTTTTCAGTATCTTCTATAGTTCAGTTGTCCACAACTGTACTTTAAATGAGCTGTTACGTTCATGTGTACACACACACACACACACACACACACACACACACACACACACACACTTATTTTCATGGAAGGTACATAATATCGTCTAACACTAGCCCACTACCCCAAATTAACATGCATGGAATCTCCCAACCACTGTTTCATGGTTGCTAACAAGCCAAATAATTACAGCCACAGTTGACAGTATATAGCAGTGATGTGGCCAACTGGAGGCAGTTGCCAGCAGTTTGTCATTCTTTAGCGATACTTTTCTCCTTATCAAGTAATAAACATATAAACACATGATTAATCACAACATTTTTAAAAGTGAATAAATAAACTACATTCATTAAAAATAATTAGTTAAGTAACACGTTTAACAGTTAAATGTTAAGAGAAAGATAATGAATTGCACCTGGAAACAGAAGATAATCATTTTGAATAGATTGCAAGAAAGAAAATAACTGTAGCTAGTCTTCCATATCTGATTTCTGAACTAAATGAATCACTGTCCTAATTTAAATTGGCAGAATTTTCAAAACATTGGCAGAGACTGACAAGTGCTGAAACTATTTACCAGTCACACAGATTGTATTCTGGATTTTTTTGAACTTCTGTTTTTTTTTAAACTATTCTGTTTGCCTGTTTGTTTGCTTATTTTTTTCTTTTAATTAATAAGAAATATTTTCTTTTGCTGACCTTCTTTTCCACCAGAGAAACCCCCCCTTCCCACTTTTTCCTCAAAATTGTCACTTTCTGTATGATTCATGTTCTTTTCCTGTAACATTATTATATTTGTATTTTTATTGTAAATATGTCAGTGTCTTTTCCTGTTTTTTTTTTTTTTTTTTCCTGTCAATGAACCCATTAACATTCCAAGCTAATAAGCCAGATTGTGCCATAGTAAAGTTTATATTTTGCTCTAGTTAACTTATATTAGCTTTTATTACAGACTGGTCCTTCATAGTTCATAGGCCGATACTAGGCTATTGGCCCGGAGGTCCTTGTAAGCCTAGCCAAGAATTTCACCCATGTTCCCACAAAGTCAACACCTGTTTTCTCTGTCCTGCAGGGCACAGGTGGGATTCTAGGGGTATATTTTCTGTTTCCTATCCAGTCATCCAGGTTCCTCTTAGAGGGCTAGTGAGGTAGTCTGCTTGACATGGGCAGGGAGTCTATTCCACAGATGGGGGAGTTGTTGGGACACAAATTTATCCCACCAACAAGTTCTATTAATGTCACAGACCAGGTTGAGGCCTTATATGTGGGTTGCGTGAGTGGATTTTGACTTACGGATATGCAGCAACTCCATCAAGGTTAAGACGGGCTTGTATGCCAGACAAAGGTCACCTCTGAGCAGTCTGTATGAGACTGAGTAGAGAGACAGGGCTTTTAGCCTATCTGTATAGGAGAGGTGTTTGAGATCCTGAATTTTCTTAGTCAGGAACCTCTGTGGTCTCTCCAGCTGCTGCATGTGCTTGGCAAGGTATATGCCAAAGGGGGCATTGTACTCGATAATGGGTCTGATAAGGGAGGAGTACAGGGATGATATGACCTCCTTGTTCCTGGATGAAATAACCTTACTTATGAGGTGGGCCATGTAGAAAGCCTTCCATACAAGGGAGGCGATGTGGTGGTCAAAAGTCAGGTTGCTATCAGCCTTGGTGCCAAAGTCCCTCACAACTGATTACATGCTTAGTATGTTGTTATTAATTTGATAATTAGTGGAGATGCTTTTTCCCCCAAAGGGGATAATGATGCATTTCTTGGGATTCAGTTTGAGGCCATGCTTCTGGCACCAGTCATTAGTTTGGGTAAGGCCATCTTGGAGGATGTTCACCTCACTAGGGGAGTTTATGGCAGTGTCCAGCTTGCAGTCATCTGCAAGTGTGGTCAGCCGCAGACCACTGGTTTTGGTTTGCACTTCAGAAAAGCACATCCCAAACAGTAGAGGCCCCAAGACTAATCCTTGGGTTATGCCGCTCATTACAGGTCTACTACTAGAGGTGGCTTCCCCTATTTTGACTGAGTGGGTTCTGTTAGTGAGCCAGTTAGCTACCCATCTGGTAACATATGGGTTGATGCCTAGTTAGAAGAATTTATCTGTTATGCCGAAGTGGGCAATAGTGTCAAAGGCTTTGGCTAGGTCAAGGTAGGTGGTGTGTACTGTCTTCCCCTCATCCACGGCTTTGGTGACTGTTTCAAAGAGGACAACCAAGTTTAGCAGGCATGATCTCCCTTTGACAAAACCAAACTGTGTGGGATCAAGCGTTTGGAGGTTGCCAATGTCCTTGTCTGTAAGGTCCATGATAATGCGTTCCTTGGCCTTGCAGATCAGGCTAGTTAGGCTGATGGGCCTATAATTGCCTGGGTCGGTGGATGCTCCACCTTTGTGTAGAGGGATGACGGTGGCTGTCCTCCGTTCTGCTGGGATGAAGCTGGTGCACAGGCTTTGATTGAATAGGGTACCTAGTGGTGCTGACAGCTCTTGCCTGAGTTCACAGACTACACAGCTAGAGATGTTGTCTGCTCCCATGGAGGCTGTATTTTTTGCCTTTGAGAGGGCATTAGTGACCTGCTCCCTGGTGATGAGGGGAGGGGGGAAAAAGTTTTCACTGAACTTGTCTGCCAGCAGGTTGGCTATATCTGTGGCATTTGTTTATGTGGTATTCTTGACTACCAATTTGGAGAAGATTTGGTAGTTATCTTTGAGAATGCGGGCATATGCGAAGAAGACCTTGTGATTGTCCTTAGTGGATGTGGCCAATTTAGACTCGAAGTTAGCCTTAGAGGATTTCACCAGTGACCTTATTTGCTTGTTCAGACAAAGGAGAGATTGCTTCCAACTTGGCACCTGCTCCTTCTTGGTCCTGGACAGCATTTTTTCCTTTTATTATAGAGTCTGTTTTTTGCTGCTGTCCACCAGACAGGTTTACTCTTCCTTGAGGAAGATGATTTGATCCTGTCAGGTATTGCTCAGTCCATGCAGCTATATAGGTGCTCATATAGTGTTTTGGTGTAGGCTTGGACATTAGTGCTTGTTCCAACTGAAGGGATGGTGGCTGTAAACCTGCTTATACCTGCTCTCAGGAGGTTGTAGTCGGCTTTGAAAATGTTTCTTTGCTCTACATCTGTTTGTCTATTTCTATATCTGTGTCAGTTTATTTACTTTTGTGTAATATTGTCCCAGCTCAACATGATCTTGTTAGAGCACACACTTACCTCCCAGCCAAAGAAAGAAATACAGCTAACTGTTGGATCTTGTATTTTGATGTTTTATTTAGTATTTTCTGCAGTTAAATGCATTTGAAAATGAGGCACTTGTGATTAGTTGAAGGCTATACTCTTTTGTAGTGAGCAGTGTTTTTGCATTGTCTTCTTTAGCTTCCAGAAATAGTAAATTGAGCATTTTTATGAAGTCCTCAACAAGCTTTTAATTTAATGGTAGTTTGTATAACTATAATTTAGATGTGAGTTGAGGGTGTAAATAGAAACAGGGTATAAAATGAGTGCTGGATTAGGGATGCCCTCCATTTGTGGTTACAGCTTCTCATGGTTGGGGATATGGGCAAGTCATATGATTGTGATAAAGAGCATGGCTTTTATCTTCTGTGTGCTTGAGGTGAGCCAGGATTCTTGACATCATGTATTACAACTATGAGATAGAAAAATTGTGTTTTTTTATGTTTATCATGGAGTTGCAGACAAGTACAAGTAGATGAGGTGCATGGCAAAGAGAGAGGTGGCGCAGGCTAAGGATAAGGCGTATGAAGAGTTGTATGAAAGGCTGGACACTAAGGAGGGAGAAAAGGACCTGTACCGATTGGCTAGACAGCGGGACCGAGCTAGTAAAGATGTGCAGCAGGTAAGGGTGATAAAGGATAATAAGGGAAACATAGTCACAATCAAGGAGAGTGTGTTGAGCAGATGGAAAGAGTACTTTGAGGGGCTGATGAATGAAGAGAATGAGAGGGAGAGAAGGTTGGATGATGTGCAGATAGTGAATCATGAAGTGCAGTGGATTAGCAAGGAGGAAGTAAGAACAGCTATGAAGAGGGTGAAGAATGGAAAGGCTGTTGGTGCGGATGACATACCTGTGGAAGCATGGTGGTGTTTAGATGAAATGTCAGTGGATTTTTTAACTAAATTGTTTAATGAAATCTTGGAAAGTGAGAGGATGCCTGAGGAATGGAGAAAAAGTGTCTTGGTACCGATTTTTAAGAATAAGGGTGATGTGCAGAGCTGTAGTAACTACAGAGGGATTAAATTGATCAGTCACAGCATGAAGTTATGGGAAAGAGTAGTGGAAGCTAGGTTAAGAAGGAAGGTGATTAATGATCAGCAGTATGGTTTCATGCCAGGAAAGAGCACTACAGATGCGATGTTTGCTCAGAGAGTGTTGATGGAGAAGGTCAGGAGGAGTTACATTGTGTCTTTGTGGACTTAGAGAAAGCATATGACAGGGTGCCTAGAGAGAATTTGTGGTAATGTATGAGGAAGTTGGAAGTGTCAGAGAAGTATGTAAGAGTGGTACAGGATAAGTACGAGGGTAGTACGACAGTGGTAAGGTCTGCGGTGGGAGTGACGGATGCGTTTAAGGTGGAGGTGGGATTATATCAAGGATCAGCTCTGAGCCCTTTCTTATTTGCAATGGTGATGGACAGGTTGACAGATAAGATCAGACAGGAGTCCCCGTGGACTATGGTGTTTGCAGATGACATTGTGATCTGTAGTGAGAATAGGGAACAGGTGAAGGAGACCCTGGAGAGGTGGGGATGTGCTCTAGAGAGAAGAGGAATGAAGGTCAACAGGGCTAAGAGTATATGTGTGTGAATGAGAGGGAATATATAGGAATGGTGAGGATGCAGAGAGTAGAGGTGGCAAAGGTGGATGAGTTTAAATACTTGGGATCAACAGTTCAGAGTAATGGCGAGTGTGGAAGAGAGGTGAAGAAGAGAGTGCAGACAGGATGGAGTGGGTGGAGAAGAGTATCAGGAGTGATTTGTGACAGACAAGTACCAGTAAGAGTGAAAGGGAAGGTCTACAAGAGGGTAGTGAGACTAGCTATGTTATATGGGTTGGAGACGGTGGCATTGACAAAAAGGCAGGAGTCAGAGCTGGACGTGGCAGAGTTAAAGATGTTAAGATTTACACTGGGTGTGACAAGGGTGGACAGGATTAGGAATAAGTATATTAGAGGGTCAGTCCAGGTTGGAAGGTTTGGAGACAAAGCCAGAGAGGCAAGATTACGTTGGTTTGGACATGTGCTGAGGAGGGATGCAGAGTATATTGAGAAAAAGATGCTAAGGATTAAGCTGCCAGGTAACAAGAAAAGAGGAAGGCCTAAGATAAGGTTTATGGATGTGGTGAGAGAGGACATGCAGGTGGTTGGTGTGACAGAGCAAGATGCAGAGGACAGGAAGAAATGGAAACAGATTATCCGCTGTGGCGACCCCTAACGGGAGCAGCCGAAAGAAGAAGAAGAATGGCTTGACTCTGTGGTTGATAATTTATAAGTATTGTAAGTAGAGGTCCTAGGATGGAGTACCTGTGGAATTCTCACATGGACAGACTGTGGGTGGGAGAAGGAATTGCATATATTTTGGCAGTAGGTCCTGTCTGAAGGGTAAATAATCATTCAGTTGAGTAAATTAAAGGAAAGGCCTTAGCAGGGCATCTTATGTATGCAGTAATGGACTAGACAGAATCAAATGCTTTTGTTATATCTGTAAAGGTGGTCCTCCTTAGGTTTGTAATATCCATGTTTGTCAAATATTTATTTGACAAAGAGAGGGTTGCAGTTAGGGTGCTACATCACTTCTTGAAGCCATTTTTCTTATTTAGCAAGACAGAGGTAGACTGGAGACTTTTGTGTTTAATACTGTCCCTTCTAGGATTTTTGATAATGGTGACAGTAAAGAGATTGGGCAGTATGAAGTGGGGAATCCTTGCTTTGGTAATAGAATAAACGTTGTGTGTTTTTTGATGGTGGAGAGACCACTGAATCTGGAGAGTTTTAATTTGGCAGTTTCTGCTGCCACCTGTTAACTTCTTGTGTGATAATGGTTGTAGGTAGGGTTTAGAGTATGTATGGCTGTATGTTGTAATGACAGGGAGCTGGATGGAATATTAATATGCTAGGCAGATACGTAGGTTGTAGTGAAGTGGTCAGAGATGATTTTTGTTTGTGAAGAAGTTTGTTTAACTTACTCCGGAGACCATGAGGACTTTTGTAGAGTTGAACTTGGTGCTTTTTTTCTGTTCTGCTTTGGCCCTGAATATTTCCATTTGCATGCATTTCTAGCAATATAATTGCCAGTCAATCTTTGTGTTTAAAATATTAAAGGTTTTCCATGCTGCCTTTGTGATTTCAGTGGCTTTTAACCTCATGAATATAGCTAAGGTTCATGAAAATGCTTTGTCTGTCAAGTTACCTTGGCAACAGTTTTTCTTGCAGTAGAAATCTGTTTAAGATAACTTCAGACCTCTGTAACAATCAAGTTTTGTCTTTCCCTGTTATAAAAATGCATCCCTTCTTTACATGAAGGATCTGCAGAAAATGCAAGGGACTTTTCTTTTTTGCAAACAATATCGTGATAGTGAAATGGTTGCTGAAAAAAGTGGACAGATTTTGGGTGAGGATGATTAGTATGAGGAATTAATCAGGTCCCCGTCTTGAATATTGTGGTTTTGATGAGTTGTCTTGCTCTGCTGGGGGGATGTCTTGTTGGTTTCTGCTAAGCTGATCTCAAAGGAGGTTGAAATCCGTATGTAGAGCAGAGAAGAGCACTTTCATTTGTTGTGTAAGGTTTAGCTGACACTAGAGGTGTCATGGATCTTAAAGTGACTGTCTCAGAGGTCAGTTGATTGGAGGGGAGTGTTTTTTCCTTATTTTTCCTCTTTTCTTCGTTTGCTTATATTTGCAGTTAGACTATTTAAAGACTGGACTGCATGGGGCAGAACCATGCCGCAGGCATAACTATCCTGTAGAAGTTCTGTTTAATGACTTTTGTATTTGTGTGTTTGCAGCATTTTTTTTGCATTCTTGTGAGCCTTTTCTCTTTCAGTTGTAGTGTTTAGAATCCAGATTTAGTAAGACTCTCTCTTTCATTATGTCCCCAAGGTAGAGTTTTACTTTCTACTATGTGGGATGATAGTGTATTGTAAGTGGATTACATTGTCATTTGAGATGTGTGCTAGGTTATAGATGGCGGAGGTGTTAGTCTTTGGATGGCCACCATTGAAACAAGAGCAAACTAACCATTTAGGATCTTTGTTAATAGGTGGTTTAACTGTGGTTGTAATATGATAAACAAATGTAACATGTCTCCACCTACCCTAGTTCCAGACTTGTGGCTGTGAAAAGTTTGACATCCAGATGCAGTGGAAGATGAACTTTTGTTTGCCTTCATTATTTTGGCTTGGATAAAAAGGCCTTCCTTTTGTCATACAGCTTGTGATAATTAGTTCAAACAGGCATAAGCATTAGAAATTCTAGTGGCCATCTGCGGTTGAAGAGGTAAAGTCATGGTTTCCATTTATGTTTTTAATACAGGAGAAAGAGATCCCAGATAGATGTCCCCTGTCCATGGTTTAATGTGTGTTGTATGGAATATTTGATCTGATGTCAATTTTCATTCATTTCTCAATATATGAGGTAGGTTCCGATTTGGCCGTTGTTTTACAGCTAATGGATACTACAAGCTCTCCAGCTGCTCCCTTACCCACAATGTAGCAGTCCCCCTCATTCCCCAGATCTCATTTGCTGCCATTGTGAACAGACATGGTCACTTACTACAGCAATCAAGTGTGATCTTCGAAAGTGATACGTCATAAGAAAAAAACATATATAAACTTTCGAACCTTTATCTGTTATCCTCCCTTTACCTTTTTCATACCTTGTTCTTACTGCTGGTAGTTCTTAATTACCATCATTGGTGATTTCTGTTTTTTTTCCTTACTGCTTGTTGGTTCTTCTGTTTCCTTCTTTTAATAGTTTTTGGGGTTTTTTGCTAGGAGTAATTCTTAATTACCATAGTTGGTAAATGTTCCCTTATCGCTAGTCGGTATTTCTTATATACAATTGTTGATACCTGTATTTTCTTTCTCTTTATAACTTAAAAAAAGAAGTATAGTAGTAGTACATGTAGTAGTTTTGCCTTGTTACCCCGATATATCACCTTAATCTGTTGTACTATGGTTATAAATGTAATTTGGTTGTTATTATGGCAATTAAACCGTCAGGTTTTAAGAAGTGCAGCAAATGTGGGTGTAAGATCCTGTTATCTGATGCCCATAGTCTGTTCGTGTATTGCTTGGGACCAGACTGTTTGCAAGCTTCATGCTCCATTTGTAAAGCTTTCAACCGAAGACCACTGATTGACTGGAAAAACAAATAAATCTTCAAGAGCCTTCTTCATTCGACCTTTGGAGAATCACTGACTGAAGCCCAAACCTCCAAACATGAGAAAAAGGAGGCAAAAAAGAGGCTTTCTGAACATCCTAGTTCCTCTCTATTTTCTTCAGATCTGACCTCAGAACCTCGAAAGAAGACTCAAAAATCTTCGGATCTAACTACTTCAGACACCATATTCATCTGTTTGGATCCAACTGCTTCAGACACCAGATCCGTCTGTTCGAATCCAGCCCATTCAAAGCCTAAACATCTACCTAGGACAAGGTATGCATCTTTCCTGGATCCAGTACGCTCTCGGCTCCCAACGGCCTTCCTGTAAAGAAGCTGATCTACCTCCATAGCCTCTTCCCATTCATCCAAAAGTCTCACAGAAGCGGATGTGGACAGAATGATGAGGAAGTTTCTTTTGAAGCAAATTCAGATGGGAGTTCTCCTGTCTGCTACCCCAATGGGTCCGGAGACCTCTTCTTATACAATGCCACCAATTCTGGCTCCTTCTCAGATCCGTCCTTTGGTTTTGGAGCCCTCAGATCTGAGAATCCTAGCTCCATCTCTTTTGGATCCAAAGATGCCTCTATATTTGGATCCAATGTCTTCTCTGAGTGTGCCAGCTGCGAGCATGTCAGAGCCAAACCACTGTCTGACCCAAAGCTTCATTGTCAGAGCCGAGGGGTTAGACTCTACTCCGAAGTTGTTGGAGCTGTCTGTACACCTCAGAGCCTCAGCATTCGCTAGCTCGATTACGACTCCAGTCTCTGATACAGTGTCTTTAGGTTGGAGGGAGCCATAGGTCTAAGCATGCCTTCTCTGCGTCGATGGTTTCCTTCTCCCTGAGACATTCTGCCTTCCAGGTGGTAAAGAAAATATTCTCTTGTAGAGGATCAGATGGTTCCTCCCTCCTCGGATCTTCCCTCTGGTTCTCAGATGTCTTTATGTTGTAAGCCTCAACATTCTACTCCACAGGGGCAATGAGCAGAAAGTCTCCAGGTGATCCCACAATGCATAATTATCTCTTCCCATGCTTTTCCGGATTATCCTACCAAAGAAGCCGCTAGGAAGAGGAAGTGAAAGAGGAGGCAGTTCGACTCCCCTCAGGAGTCGGTCATTGAAGAATGCTGATTTTGATGAAGGGGAAATCAAGATAACCACCTGATGACGTCTAATTTGGAGATATTCTAGAAATCCTAAAAGAGAGGGGTGGATGGTCTACCGAGAACCCTTCTCAAGAAGAATCTGTATTCCTGGAGGCATTTGGTACTGGCCCATCTAATTCCTGGGTGACTCTACCCACTGATGAGCTCATTGATTTTGATGTCTTAGCAGGTGTGGAAGGAACCGGATTCTGTAGAGATGATCTCCAAGAGACCAGATAGGTCTCCACTGAAGAGAAGGGATTTTGGAACAAAGGAGTACCAGTAGATGCTATGGTCATGGCAGCAGCTACCTAAAAAGAACTTATGGAATAGACTTCTGCTGTTCATCCCCCTAACAGGGAGTCTAGGGCACTGGACAGGTTTGGGAAGCCTTTGTATGTATCAGTGACCTTTGCATTCAGGTCCCTGAATTACTTGACACACTTTACCAGATTACAGAAGGATCTGATCAAGAAACTCTCAAAATCCCTGTTAGGGACTAGTACTTCTGAGGCAGAGTCTTCTGTTACTTCAAAGTTAGCAACCCTTCAGTCTGTTTCAAACTCATCTGTGAGGCTTATTTCACATGCAGCTGAAAGAGCCTCAAGAGTGGCTGGTTCAGGCATTTCCAACAGGAGGCATGATTGGATGCATCTGTGTGATTTTGCGGAGCCCTTAGTCATCCTTCCCCATTGCTTCCTTTGAAAGAAGTTTGTTATTCAGCCCTAAAGTGAAAGACACACTCTCCAGGTGTAAGCAAGATGGTGAGAAACTGTCTGCTGTGGGTGTATGTTTTTCAACCCCCTCAAAGAACCTTTTCCCGGAATCAATGAGGTTGTTGAAATATGTGGTTCAGGAAATCCCAGGGTCCATTCCATGATCCATGTGGAGAAAGTTCCCCCAGGGGCAGAAGGGGGAACTCAAATGAGCGAAGCAGCCTATATGGTAGAGAAGGCCCACAGAACCAGGGGTCCAGAGATTCTTTGTCTGAGAGACCCTACCAGCGCTCCTGAAAGGAGGCCGGATTGCCCACTTCTGGAGACAGTCAGGGGTCACTTATCCCTGCACCAGAGAGCTTGGCTAGACATAACAAAAGATACTAAGGTGCAGAGGATTATTTCCAAAGGCTGTGTAATTCCCTTTTCCCTACCACTGCCATCATAGAACAAAATTCCTGATGTTCCACCCAGTCAGAGGAAAAAAGGCAGCCTTGGAAATTCAAATGCTGTGTGAAAAAAGATTCATCCAAGAGGTCTCCCCAGACCAGAGAGGCTCTAGAACTTACTTAAGATTCTTGTTAGTGCAGATTCTTGTTAGTGCCAAAGAAAACAGGGAACTGGAGATCAGTCTTTGATCTCACCATTCTGAACAAGTCAGTTAAATGTACCAGGTTCTGGATGGTCATGTTCAGTCCACTTTACCCTTCCTGCACAAGCACGACTGGATATGCTCAGTAGATCACCAGGAAAACAGATGGTCCAAGAGATATCTGCACTTCTGGCGGGAACTTGTCAATGCCAGTTCAGAGTACTGCTCTTTGGTCTCAGCACAGCCCCCAGGGTGTTCATTAAATGCATGCAGTAGTAGCAGCTCACTTTAGACCGCAGGGATTCAGAGTGTTTCCCTATTTAGAAAACTGGCTCCTAACTGCCTCGACCAACCATCTGCTATCACCTCGAAACTATGTACTCCAGACTTGTTCCAATTTAAGCATTACAATCATCCGCAACAAATCTCAGCTTCAACCATCTCAAACATTAGAGTTCATAGGGACCATTTTCAACACAACATCAATGATAGTGTCTCTTCCGTTGCCCGAGAGTTCAAACCATTCATTTTCAAGTCAGAAGGATACTCAGAAAATTGGTATTCCCAATGCAAAAGATATTACAGACCCTGGGATTGATGTCCGTGGCAATAGTTCTACTTCTACCAGCAAGCTAGCATATGGGAATTCTCCAGTGGATATTAGCAACCGAGTGGTCCATATTACATCAGCCTGTGTCCTCCAATATCAGCATAACTCAGGCATGCAAAAAGTACCTTTGATGGTTGATTCGCTCAGATGAAATATAACAGGGTCTTCCATTTGTCCTCCCTCAGCCCAAGGCCATAGTGACCACGGACATTTCCTAGATTGGGTGGTAGGAGGCATTTTTTGTGGAAGACTGTTCAAGGCACGTGGTCCCTCAGAGAGGCCAGCTTGCATATCAGTGTATTGGAAATCAGAGTAGTACTCCTAGCATTCAGGCATTCCAAGATTCTCTCCCTTCCAGAACTATTGCGATTCAAATGGACAATATGTTTGTATTATGGTACATCAACAAACAAGGAGGAACCAGATCTTAACCCTTATATTAAAAAGCTATGAGAGTGCGACAATGGTTGATCTCTTCAAATCGATTTCAAATATCAACGCACATACCGGGAAAATCCAAAGTGATAGCGGAGCAGTTGAGCAGGTCCATACAACTACCTCACGAGTGGTCTCCCAACAAAAAAGTAGCGGAAATAATATTCTGCCAGTGGAGCCAACCATGCTGCACCCTATTTGCATCCCCCCTGAAAAACAAATGCAGCAGGTTCTGTGCCCTAATCCCTCTGTCAGGGGAGTCACTGAAAAGTACTGTCCTTCGCGACTGGCCCCAGGTGTCCTCTGTGCTTATACCCAACCCCCTTAATCCCAAAATTCCTACAGAAAGCATCCTGATTGAAGAGCAAAGTCATCCTTATTGTCCCTTATCGGCCTCGACAGATTTGGTTTCCCTTCCTTTGGCCTCATCTACTTTACCTGCCTTGGATTTTGGATACAATTCTAGACCTTCTGTCTCACCTGACAGACATGACTCACTCAGACGTCTTGGTCCTAAAACTGACCACATAGTTTCTCCAATTCCCGTGATAGCCAGACAGCCAAAGCTGTCTTTTCTAGTGTGTCACATTCTTTTATCTTCCCACAAAACTTCCAATAGGAAGATTTACAAGAGCAAATGGAAAAGATTTGTCCTTTGGCACAACAACAAGAGATGGACCCTTTTTCAGCACCAGTATACAAAATTCTTGAATTTCTGCCTCCTATCTTTAATTAAGGGGCTAGTCCCTCTGCAGTCAAGGTTCTGTTACCTGCCATCTCCAGTTAACATATTGGAGATGAAAATTCTGCTTTGTCTTCTTCACGTCTTTGTAAGGCTTTTATAAAAGGAGCCTTTTTACTTAAACCACCTTTCAAAGACCGTACTCTACCATGGGATCTGAATTTAATGTTACAGGCCCTAACTCGAGTCCATTTGAACCGGCTGCAAAATGGCAAAATGTGAATTGAGATTTCTAACTTGGAAAACTATATTTCTCATAGTAATAACATTGGCAAGAAGAGTTTCAGAACTTCAAGCTTTATCTTCTAGGCCTCCCTATTTAATTTTTTTTAAAGATAAGGTGTCCTTACAAAGCAGTTCTTCCTTCCTACGGTAGCTTCAGGAGCTAACATTAATCAGACTATTCATCTTCTTGTATTTTTTCCAAATTTTTCAAACAAAGGTGAATACATTTTGCATCTATCAGATGTTCACAGACAATTACGTTTTTATCTACACAGATCGGAGAAATTTAGAAAATCAGATCAATTATTTGTATCCTTTTCAGAAACTAGATTGGGCCAACCAGTTTCAAAAGTAACTTTATCAAAATGGGTGACAGATTGCCTTTCCTTGGTGTATAAAAAGTTTGGTCTGGTTTTGCCAAAGCTCTTAAGAACCAGGTCCATGGCAATTTTATCAGCTTTTTTATCCATGACTTCCATGAACGATATTTGTGCGGCTGTGACTTGAGCTAATCCTCATACCTTTATTACTCATTACAAATTGGATCTGGTCTTGAGGGGAAGAGCAGCTTTCAGCTGTACAGTACTCAGGAATAGTCCACTTGGGATTTGGGTAGTTGGGGACTGTGTCCCATATGTTGAGGAATGAAAGAATGAAAATTGGCAACATCAGATAAAGAAGTTATGTATTCACCATAATGTTCCATCTGTGTTGTCCATTTTCACTCTTGCTCAACTCCCCTCCATCCAGTCTCCTACCCGTTTTCTTTTGATGACTTCTAGAAGAACTGAAGAGCACTAGAGGAACCAAAGTTCCTTCTGTTTGAGCTCTAGATAGTGACTTTCCATCTTAAAGCTGTAAAATTGTGTCATACAGTAAGAAGCTGCAAACAAGATCTGAGGAATGAGGAGGACTGCTGCGTTGTGGGAAAGGGAGGAACTCGAGAGCTTATAGTATCAATTAGCTGTAAAACAGCAGCCGAGTCAGATCTGAGGATCGTATCTGAACCTATATGTTGAGGAATAATGAAAATGGACAGCACAGATGGAACGATGTTCTTCGTGTCATATTGCAGTCATCACCTGTGGGAGGATTCCCAAAGATGAGGAGATGGGTGGAAGGATTAGTTAGAGACCTAGGCATGGCTCAGCATGCCCTGCAGAACTGCAGAGGCAAACTCTGCCCTAGCTTTAGAGAAAATAGGTTGATGGTAATGCTTTGTAAAGGTATGGACAGAGGTCTAGGTTGCAGCTTCCAAGATGTCCCTGGTGGGAACTCCTCTGAGGAATGCTGTGGAAGTGGAGGCTGTCCTAGTGGAAAGGGTACAAATAGACTTTGGGGTTGGTTTCCCATGTAGTCTGTAGCAGAAATGGATACAGAGTGATATCCATATGGAAATGGTTTGCTTTGAAATGGGCTTCCCCTCTGCCTCTGGGACAAAGCTGACAAGCTGGTCTGTTTTTCTGAAGGGTTTAGTACAGTCCAGGTAGTATCTGAGCGGTCTGTGCTTGCCTAGTGAGTGCAGAATTCTTTCCCCCTTGTTTTGTCGGTTAGGAAAGGTGGGTAGATGTATGGCCTGGTTGAGGGTCACATAGGTTCATAGATGAGTACTAAGCTAACTGCCCTTGCGAGCCATTTTAAGCCTAGCCAATTATCCCTTGTGAGACTCAAACCCTGCACCTTGTGTTTGTAAGGCAAACAACTTAACCATTAGGCCACCCTCCTAACATCAGATACCACCTTGGGCATAAAGGAGAGGTTAGTCCTCAGGGAGACCCTGTCTGCATGGAAAATGATGAAGGGCTCAACTGCCATCCATGAGTGCCTGAAGTTCTGAAACCTTCTGGCTGAGGTGATAGCTAGTAGGAAATCAGTCTTCTAGGAGAAGTATCTCAATTGTACTGAAGCAGCAGGTTCGAATGGTGGTAAGGTTAGTTTTTCTAAAACATAATTCAAGTCCCAGGCTGGCGTGGGTGGCCTTCTGGGAGGTCTGATCTTACAAGCCCCTCTGAGGAATTGTTTAATCAAAGGATGTGAGAAGAGGGGCTGGTCAATATCGAAATGAGCTGAAATTGCTGAGGCATGGATTTTAATAGAAGAGAAGGAGAGGCCACTATTGAGTAACTCGGCTAGGTAGTCCAGGATAAGAGGGATGGAAGGTTGTGAGGTACTGCCCCCTCTGGACTGGCTCCAGAAGCAGTTTATTTTTAACAAAGGTACTGTTTCATCTAATAATAGTAACAACGCTGAGCTCAATTTTAATGAACTCAAAGAAAAACTGTATGCCTATAAGAGCAATCAGCTCGAGATTAACTATTTAAAAGAGTGTGTGTCTGTGCAACGGGTACCGAAAGGGTTGCGTTGCTTTAAGTTTCCCAATAATGTTCAAGTTGTGTGGCATTTTTGATAGAGCTGGAATCGATATCTTAAAAGTGATGATTAATGAATATGAGGCGAAAGCCGATATTCTTTTAAATGAGTTAAATGTGTTAAACAGTGCATTAGTGAATGACAACAATTTTTCCAGGGTCAAATACAACTACAAGAATGTATTTGAAGACGTTGACCAGTATTGTGTTAAGATTTTAAACCGTAAAATTCGCAAACTAGAACAAGATTTAAATGAATACAGAGATGGAGTGGCTTATCCACTCCCTGGTAGGGCAAGGTGGGATAACAAGCAGGAAGCCAATACCAACAGAAATAGAAGTAACCAAGGCAACACACACAATAACTACACCACAACTTACACTGAGCCACTTTGCAGGAGCGAAAGATTAGCTGAAAAAGGAAGGAAAAATTCCTTCCAGGATTTTCAACAACCCCCCGGCAAGACTAAGGGTTGCGACTGAAGCTAACATACACATTCAACGAGGCAATATTTGTAACATTATAAAGAATGACAGTTTCACTGTTTACAACTATACAGAAATGGAGGTCAATCAGGATGCTTTTAATTTATTTACACGGGGCTTGCAGTTTGTACCCTTGCGCCCCTTTAACATCGCTAAAGCCCTCATTGATTTAAAACTTTTTGTAAGAAGTCTCAATCTTACACTCCATTTTAAAGGACAACCTCATGTTAACAAAGGGCTCTCTAGAACTAGTACTTTCAACCCCCCTATACATCCTTCTATTAAGGTTTTTGAAGAGCTTGTAGAACATGACCTTAGATCTATACAGTCCCAAAAAATTAACACAAGCTCCATGAATTTGGACCAACGAGATCTCAGGCTCATCAACTACCTGAAAAAAGAGAACATTAGAGTAATGAAACCTGATAAGGGGGGAGGGATGGTGCTTATGTACAACTCGGACTATGACAGTTACATTTATGATATGTTACAAGACACTAATCAATACGAGATAGTGTCAAGAAATGAAGTCAATCTTGCTTATGCTAAAATAAATTTCACACTTACTGACCACCTACTCCAAGGAGTTATTAATGAGAAACTTTTCAACTATTTGTATATTAAAAAACCCAAAATTACGATTATATTCGGAATTCCTAAAATTCACAAAGGGTTAGAACCATTAAAGTTTCGTCCTATTGTATCTGGAGCAGGTGGTATTACGGAACCACTTGGCAAATTCATTGATTTTGCAACCAAACAACTGGGTGGTTCCTTACAACATGTATGTAAAGACTCTTGGGATTTTCTCAAGGGAATAGATCCCTTGTTCTACCAACCCGAGCTCCTCTTGATCACCATTGATATAGTTTAACTCTTTCCAAGTATCCCACATTCGGTTGGCTTGGCATGGTTTAATGAAGTTCTAACTACTGAAGCTGGCCTGAGTAACAACGCAACCAATCTGTTGGTTGAACTTATGGAAATAGTGTTAGAGAACAATTTTATATTTTTTAATGGTGAATTATACAAACAGAAAAAAGGGGTAGCTATGGGTGCCCCCTGTGCATCCTTATATGCCAACGTAGTATTACATAGATGGGAGCAAAGATTTATTTTTTCCACTACTTGGGCTCAACATCTAATACACTACAAAAGATTTTTGGATGACATTTGCATTTTATGGGGGGGCACCCATGAGCAATTTTTGAATTTTTTTGAGTATCTCAATTCCACTACTCATTTTCTGACTTTTACATACACTATTAGTGATTTTGAACTTCATTACCTTGACGTTACATTATATAAAGATCTACACAATCATTCACTACAATCTAAACTGTACAGGAAACCTACATTTTCCAACTCCTATTTGCATTTCAAAAGTGGGCATCGTTTTTACCAAAAAAAGGCCATTGTTAAAGGACAATTTATCAGAGCCTCCAGAATGTCCAGTACCCTTGGTGACTTTTTAGAGAAGATTAATTTTTTAAAGTCCTTGTTTACAGAAAGAGGGTACCCTCTTCCACTTGTCAGCACTCTAGCACAGGAGGTTATTGATAATAGGGAAACAAGTTACCCCCCACTTTTGGGTAAAGGCATTCTTTTTAATCCTATTATAAATAGTAAAACACAGGAGGTAACTTATGGTAGTTTCATTTATACTTATTGCCTTAACTCTGTGGAAATAGAAGAAATTGTACAAAGACACTGGTCAGTTCTCACATTACATGATGAATTAAAAACCACAATACCAACTTTTCCTAAGTTCGCTAGAAAGAGAGACACAAACCTTAAAGAACTATTTGAAGGGAAACATAATTCTTCAATGAACATGCAGGTTCCCCGAACAGGTACATTTAAATGCGGAGCCTGTAAACAATGTTTTGCTATATTTATTAGTTCAAGTTTATATATCCCTTCTAGGAATTTTCCTTTTAATTCCAACTGTGCGAGCAAGGGGTGGTTTATTTAGGGTTTTGTACCACTTGCTGTAGTTTCTACATAGGCAAAACTGAAAGGAGCCTTTGAAAAAGAATTTATGAATACTTTTATGACATCTCCAAACAGAAAGATTCTAATGCCTTTTTCATGCACTCCCTCGCATGCTCAAATTATGAACTTAGGTTTTTGGTTTTAGAACAAGTGTTGCCAAATGCCAGAGGGGGTGACTGGGAGACAACCTTGGAATGCAGAGAGCTTCTCTGGCAACTAAGGTTGAATGCCAGCAGACCCCCAGGCTTGAATGATAATATTAACATCATTAGTGTTCTTAAAAATAGAATGGCACGCCTGTGAGGTTTCTAGCTCCAGATAGCTTCACACAGCTTTACACACCTTTAAATATTTTTAAATATCTTTAAATATTTTTAATATTTTTAACATTTTTAATGCACATATTAATGTGTGGTGGTATCTTTGCCTTTTGCATTTTCTCATCTAGCTAGTGGATTTAAACAACTTTGACATGCCATTTTGTTTTAAGTATTTCATTGGCTTGGTGATGTGCCTTTATTTACTAATTATATTATTAAATCAATTTAATTACATTAATTAAGTAGTTAATCATGTGATTGCGAAGGGACTATTTAATGTTGCCATTTGGCAGTTTTATTATGAACTTGAGAAAGCTCGGCATTAAGCCGAGCGAAAGCGCTTGTTTTATTGATTTAAATAAAGTCATTCCACTTGGACCATTTGGGGCTGGTATCCTGCCTGGATTTTTTGTTCTTGGTGGTAAGGTTAGTTTTTCTAAAACATAATTCAGGTCCCAGGCTGGTGTGGGTGGCCTTTTGGGAGGTCTGATATTACAAGCCCCTCTGAGGAATTGTTTAATCAAAGGATGTGAGAAGAGGGGCTGGTCTATATCGAAATGAGCTGAAATTGCTGAGGCATGGATTTTAATAGAAGAGAAGGAGAGGCCACTATTGAGTAACTCGGCTAGGTAGTCCAGGATAAGAGGGATGGAAGGTTGTGAGGTACTGCCCCCTCTGGACTGGCTCTAGAAGCAGAATCTTTTTTCCATTTCCCTGCATAAGATTTTCTGGTGCTGGGCCTTCTGGCCTCTGTGATAATGTCTAGGACCTGTTTGCTTAACAGGGGCCCTTTGTTTGCTTTTAAAGTATTAGCCATGCTTACAGTTTGAGATTCTGCAAGTCTGGGTGTAGCATTACTCCTCTCCCCCCCCACACACACACACACCTGGGTCAAGAGGTCTGAGATCAGGGGAAGCTGTCTGCGAGGCTGTAGTGTCAGGCTGCACAGTAAGGGGTACATATGCTTGCTGTCTGGGCCAATCTGGACTAATGAGGATGGCCTTTGGTCATTCCTCCCTTGTCTTGATCAGTACCTTGGGAATAACAGACAGAGGAGGGAATGCGTACACAAAGAGGGAGTTCCAGGAGCAGGTCAAGGCATCCACCTTCCAGGCTAGGTGGTGATACTCCCTAGTACAGAATTTTGTCAGCTGGTGGTTGAGGTGCGAAGCAAAGAGACCCACCTCTGGAGATCCCCACTCTTGAATGACTTGCAAAAAGATTTTTCTGTGGAGCTGAAATCCGTGGGGGTCCAGTAAGTTTCTGCTTGGGTGGTCTCCCAGGGTGTTGTTGATCCCTGGTAGGTACTGGGCAATTAGGTGTAATCCGTGGAGGAAGCTGCCAGTCAGAGGTTCATAGCTAGCCTGCACAGAGGGTAAGATTGGGTCCCCCCTCCCTGTTTGTTGATATACCACATTACTGTGGTGTTCTCTGTTTTGACAAGGAGAATCCCTGGCCTAAGATGAGGTTTGAAGGATGTCAGAGCCTTTTGTACTGCCATCATTTCCTTCTGAAGTATGTGTAAGGGAAGGTGCTGGGCATCCCAAAGACCTTGGATACACCTGCCTGCAAGGTGTGCACCCCAAGCAATGTCTGAGGCGTCAGTGGTGATGGTCTGCCTGGCAGGGAGGAGGATGAAGGGAAGACCCTTGTTCATGGCACAGGCCCCTGCCCACCAGAGAAATGCAGGCCTTATACAGAGGATCAGAGGGAGAGAGGTCTCTAGAGGCTGAGTGTGCTGACACCAAAGGTTCTTTAGATACCACTGACGTTTCCTCATGTGAAGCCTGGCCGGAGGAATTAGAAGGATGCAAAATGCCATGTACCCCAAGGCTTGCAGGAACTTCCTTGCAGTGAGGTGACTTTTGGAAACCAGCTGGATAAAGTAGAGAGGCAGGAAGCTCTGCATTTCTGGGAATAGGAAGGCCATTTGGGATGCTGTGTCCAGCAGTGCTCCCAAGAAAATGATCTTCCTGGAGGGTGTTTGCTTTGATTTCTTCTCTTTGATGGTGAACCTTAGGGAAGTTAGGAAGGTTTTGACAAAGAGAAGGTCCTGGAGCAGCTTTCCTTTGCACTCTGCCTGAATGAAGCAGTCATCCAGGTAAGGGTCAATCTGTATATTTCTCTGTCTGCAAAATGCTATGGCCAGGGCTAAGCATTTGGTGAATACTCTGGGTGCAGTAGATAAGCCAAAGGTTAGCGCAGAGAACTGAACATGTTGCGAGCCTGCTCTGAAGTGCAGGAATTTCCTGCAGGATTCCCTTATGGGGATGTGGAGGAAGGCATCTTTTAGGTCTAGCTTCACTAGCCAGGCATTTTCTTGTCAGCATAGGCAGCAGCTGCTGCAAAGTTAGCATTTTGAATTTGGGGACCACCAGGGAGCTGTTCAGAATGGATAGATCCAGGATGGGGCACCAAGTGCCCTCTTTTCTGGGAACAAGGAATAGTCTGGAATAAAAGCCTTTGCCTGTTTGGTCTGAGGGGACAGGTTCTACTGCCCCCTGGGGTATGAGAGTTTGGACCTGTTTCAATGCCTCTGCCTACTGATTTGGAGGTAAGTCTGTGTTTCCTCTTGGAAATGGGAGTTTGTTGAAAGAGAATTTGTATCCCTGAAAAATGATCTTTAAGACCCATTGGTCCTTTGTTACAGAAAGCCAATTTTCTTTGCAGAGGGAGAGCATTCCTCCTAGCTTTTGGTGAGTGAAAGGAGGACAGAGGGGGAGAGGGAGTCATTGAGAGTTTTTGCCATAGAAGGGTGGCTTAGAACTCCCTGCCTTTGGGGAGGAAGTGGTCCACTGTTTGGTTCTCTGCTGCCCCTGTGATAGGGGCCTGGATGGTCTGTCCCTCCAGGGCTTACCTTGCCTGTGTCTGCTAGTTGCAGGGAAGGACCAGTGCTTAGATGGAAATTTCCTGCTGAACCTGGGAGGCTGAACCTGAAAGAAATCTTTTACTGTTTGCATACATTTTGCTTTGTCTTCCATCTTTTTAAGCACCTCTTCTGCTTTTACTCCAAACAAGTGGTCCTTATCCAGGGGTGCATCAATTAATTTAGACTTAACATGATTAGGGAGAGGTTGTTCCTTCAGCCATGCATGTCTCCTAATGACAGATCCTGACACTGCTGCCCTGCTTGAGGCGTCTAGGGCATCATATCCACAGTGTAATGAGTGTTTGGCCACTTGACAAGTAGAATGCAGTAACTCTGCTAACTCTTTTGAATTGGCACACTCAGGAAAAGTTGAAATCTTTTGTTTCAGTAGTTCCAAAGTGTGTTGTTGATATTTTAACATATGGAAGTGGCACTTGAGTGCTCTGAAAGCTAAGGTTGCAGAGGTGTATACTTTTTTACCTCATCTGTCCAGAGCTCTGGAATCCTTGTCAGAAGGAATAAGATTCTTGGCAGAACTAGTCTTATCTCCTTTAGGTCCCTGTGTAATAACTTCTGGGTTTGCAGCAGGATTTCTGTACAAGTATTTGTGAACATCTGGTACTCTGTAATACCTGTCAGGTTTACTGGGAGCAGGTGGGAGGGCATCAGGGGATAAGCTGGATTCATGGAAAACATCATCCACCACTTCTAAAAATAGGGGGGTGGCCAGGGGTCGGTACTGGGGCAGGTCCAGAAACTCTGTAAGTCTTTTCTTAGACTGAGGGAAATCCTAAGATTCCCATTGGAAATGTTTCCTGAGGGTGTGAAGGGTTTCCCCAAAGGAAAGGTCATCTGGTATGGAGGCAGAAGGAATGGATTCCTTTGCATCTGAATCCTCATAAGCAGTCAGAGGTTGTTGTTCCTCTTCAAAATCTGAATAATCAGATTCATCATAATCCTGTTCTGTCGTAATTTCAGGAGAAGGGTGTCTTTTTCTTTTAGAAGTTGTGGCCTGACTACCCCTGATAAGGGCGATGAGATCCTCCAGCATTTTACGCATTTGTGGTTGGGGTGGTAGAGCAGGAGCAAGATGGTGGCTAGAGGCAGATTTTCTAGGAGTGGCCTGGCTTCTAGGCCTAAAAGTATCCATCGGTCTTTGAGAAACGGTAGTCGGATGAGAAGACGTTGGTTTTTGTCTAGATTTGGTAGTGCGAGAGGCCTCCTTGTAAGCCGGTGCCTGTGTCATGGCTCTGGACCCAACCGAGGCAGAGACAGCCAAAGGCTCTGAAGACAAAGAAGATTTCTGCGACATACCGGACTTCGAAAGGGTCTTGGTAGAGGCCTGCGTAGATATCGAATCAGGCATCGGGGGCTGCGAAAGTGCCTCACTGAATTCCGGACCTGTTTAGCAGTAGAGTCGTCAGAAGGCTTAGCCTTGTGTGGTCTGTCTCTGTCTTTATCTCTTCGTTTTTTGGAATGTCTATGGATTGATGGCTGATGGATGCCATTTTGGAATGCGAAGATGGAAGCCAAAAATACCTGTCTACAGTAAGAGCTCTACAGTGAATGGTTCTTGCGTTAAAGAGGGCACAGAACTGGCAACGGGGGACGTCGTGGTCTGGGCCTAAACAAGTGACACAGTACGAATGGAAGTCTCGGTGTGGGATCTGCTTTCAACAGGCGAGACAATTGTTAACTTTTTCGGACATTGGTTAGTGCAAGAAAAAAGGATCCCCAACAGGGTACTTAGCTTTAGAGGTTTTCAGCTGTAATTCAAACTCTGGTAGCGACCGACCAGCGCACTTGCAAACTGCTTCTGCTATGGGCTCCACGGCAAGAAAGACTGATGTAATGGCATCGGCTGCCTTGCTTTATAGCACTGACAACCTGATGTCAGACTACAGGTGACAGCAGCCGAGGCAGAAAAATATTGACTCTGGTATTTGAGCCCGCCGAGGGCTACCACAGCAGGGATAACCCACAGGTGATAACTGCAACAGTGAATACACTCGAACATCTACATTTATGGTAAGTGTACACAACAGTACTTTATGGTGAGTACATAACTTCTTTTTATACATGTTACAGATGAGAGCAAAGTATGAATCTTATAAAAAGAAAAAAAATGAATAGAGTTTTAAAATGCAAATAGATGTTATACATGTAACTGAATATTTAAGCTAAAAGTGCACACTTTCATGGAACAAATTGAAAGCACTAATTGCTACAGTTGTACCAAACATATTTAAAATATAAATTTCTAATTTTGTAGGAGACTGGCTTTACTGGTTTTATGAAGTCGCTCAGAGGCAGAGACTATGAAAAAGTAGGAAAAAAGAAAGAAGAGTTGTAAAGCCATCTGCCTGAAAGGAGTTTGACACTGCACTGTGAATGAACCTGGATTCAGCAGTACTGTACATGCAGTTTGCCATCACTTAAGGACATATTTTTTATGCCAATTACAGTCAGATTGTACAGTTTGTAAAAACATCCGAGCATAGTGACTGTTTTTTTTTTTTTCTTTCGTCAGCAGCAATCCATTACATATTATCCGGTCTCTGTATCTCTCTCTCTGTCTCCTGATGTGACCCCAGACATGTAGTCCATTGACATAATTTTTTTCCTATGCAATGCTTTTACACTACAGTGAACTGAAAATGAGGGCATTGTAATATTTTATGCACTTTTGCATAAGTATACATAGCATATTACTGCATCTGGCTGCATTCACATAGCATATCCATGAAACCATTAAAAGCAGTCAGAAGTTTTGCAGATTAACTATTTTTGTACAGATGTACTTTTTATAAAATGTATAGGACCAATATTAGGTTATATTCTGTTCTTTAACCCAAAAGGTATAGTAATGTATATGTGATGGTGATTCTAGCCATCACAGATTGTGAATGCATTTTTATTTGAAAGGAGGTTTGTCACAAATGAAGGGGTCACATTTACAGCATGCTGTAAGCAAGATAAAAATAATTTTTTTATCAAAAATTACCATTAGTATTTTCCTCAGTATTTTTATTTGTATTCTGGAGAGCTTTCTTACTAAAACTCATCTGATCTTAACCTCCATAACAATGTTTTACGCATCATGAGAGTCATAGTACCAGTACATGATAGCATTGTTAGGAGGAGGTGAATTACTAGGAAGAAAGCAAGGTGTAGATTAAGAGGAAATATCTGAAAGGTAATTGTTTAAGGAAGCTGATTTTACTATATTTACCCTCTCTTTGAAAGAAAGGTCAGATTCAGGGCAGTTATAGTTATCTGATAATCCCATTATTATTTTTACACAATGTTTGCATATTTTTTGTAAAAAAAATAAATAAATAAGTAAACAAAAAAATGTTTGGTGGAATCAGAATATTATGGGTTTTTCTGATTTTAATTATGGTGCTCAGGGAAGGTAAATGATACTAAGAACTATAACAGATTAGCAAAGCATGATGATTCCAAATTAAGTTAATTTCAATCCAGGGTATCAAATCTGTTTACATGTAGAAAGAAAACATAGATGCGTTAAAATGGAATTTTTTACACCTCAGTTCCCATTGGGTGCAGCCTTTAGTAATGTGAAGACTTACTGAAATGTTTGTTGTGGTCATTTGATTGCCAAGAAGATTTACAGAAATGTTTTCATACATTTTTTTTTCTGAAAGGCCATATGAAATGTAGTCATGTATTACATTGCTGTTGCTGTTGTGATCTTTTCAGAATGCAAACATTGTCCTGGGATATGTTACTGATTCTTGTTTGCAGTTTTATTTTTTGTTTCATGTTTTTTGAAATAGCTTGAAATCATAAAATTGTACAGCATTATTACAGACATTTGAATGTATGTGAGGTACTCGTTATAATCTTTCACATTACATTGATAAACTGTGTTAAATTGAACTCTCTAGGAATAGCTCTGGCTTTTAAATTTTTGTGCCATAAATTTCACCAAAGTATTTTGATTTGAACCATTTGTGAAGCAGATGTTGATTTTAATCAGCAGTAGGTAAGGTGTACTAATTTAATTAAAATGTATTTTTGTCTTAGTGAGTGGTGCCAGGGGTAACCTAGACAGTTTAATTTGTTTCAAGTGTACTTTTTCATCAGGTCACGTCTGCAGACTTCTGCAAAGTATATAAAGTCGTTTAAGTGGCCTTCTGACATCATCATTTGCACAGATTTGTTTTTATTGATATTATGTGACTCCCCTCTCCCTGTTATTAAATGCATTGATTTTTGGCTTTGAAAAAGTTTCATTGTTGTTAGCTGGGGGTTTTTTTGGTATATCTGTCTGTGTTCACTTTTATTTAAAGAGATTTGTTTTCCTTTGTATGCTGGTATAAAATTCTTCCCGCTTCAGAGATGAATGATCATTGTCTGCATGTTTCATTAACCTTAGCCAAAATGCTTTGAAAGATTTGAAGTTTAATATTCTGTTAGCATTAAAAAAAAATCCCGTCGTCCTTTATTAAGATGCAGCAGCCAGAAAGAACAGAATATTCTCAGGCTGTGCTGTCTTATTACTGGTTCTTTCTTTGTTCCCCGAGGTCACTAAGGCTCATAAAGTATTACACTGTCATGTGGAGACAACAAAATTGAGAGAGAACCCTTCTGGATAAGCATGAAATACCAGATATTCTTTTCTTCTTCTTGCAGAAATACTGGAGTTAAAGTGCACCCCCCATCCAGCCTCATTTCTACAAGCTCCAACGATATCTCTGTAATTGATTGAGAGGAACGTGGTGTTAGCATTGTTCGTATAATCTGCGTCTGCAGCCTTTGAATGACCCGCTGGTTGCAAGATATATTAACTTAGACATATATCTCTTCTCTTTCTGTTGATGAAAGTGTTATTGGCTGTTCTTATCTGACTGACTGTAGCAGATGTTACTGTTAACAATAACACTACAGCGTTTGTGTATTTCCAATAGCTTATGTATTTGATGTTTAGCCTGCTTTCTGATTCACTGACTTCTTGTGAATAGTTATCTTTGGAATTGGTCCCTACCTCTTTTAGGGTACATACTGAGAAAGTAGGTCACCCTGAAACTTAGATCCCAAGAAGAGAGTACTTCTTGTTAGCACTGGTAATTCATGTGCTGTTTGGGTACTTCGTGTATAGCTGCGAGATGTGGAAGAGATTTAGAAAGTCCTGAAATCTTCCAAGAAACCTTCTTCAGAGGCCAAGTGGAACATGTTTCCCACTTAATCTGAGAAGCATCCCCTACATACACGCCCATAAGCAGTTATTTAATATCTAGGTAAATATTTCGTACTTTAGACATCTGGTCAATCTGTACTTTAGTTAACTCCACCATCAAGGTCCTCGTTTAGCCATTTCAGCCTTATAGGATTCTGCTGCCGTACCAACATATTCCTTTTTAAAGTGGAGTCTTTGTCTCAGGCTTTCCTGTGGAAAATCTTTTTTCCTTGGATCCTAAACTTCTGTATCAATGTGTTCTTCCATCCACCCTGTAAGCCAATAGGTGCAGCAAACTTAATGTTTTATTCCTTTACACACCTATTTCTAGTAACCATCATTTTGTGATATTGTAGAACAATGAGTAGAGCCGTGTTGGGCTTTCACATGGACTGGGTGTTTCTAAAGATGAAACCTCAATTTTATCCCAAAATAGTATGTGAATTTTCACTCTGTCAGTCTGTTGAGTGGTTGTCAACACAATCCTGATTAAGTGACTAAATACTGCTAAAAACATGAGTGAAGTGGCAGATTGTCAGTGCAGCTTTTTCCCCAGCAGACATCATTGTTTTCTTAAACTCAGGAAATAGACCATGTAGCAATCAATTCTGTGTTGACTGTAGTGATTTGAACTGTGCTTTTGCAGGAGGCATGTCATACTGTATCCTCCATGTGGGACTTCACTGCCAAACTTTAATATCATTGTTCCAGGGTTTCCATGTACGGTGGAGAGGAACTGAAATTCTATACCCTTCCCCTTTTCTTGTCCTTGATCAGAATGCACAAATATTAAAGTTCAGAGGAAGTGAATAGCAAAGCCTTCCTTTTCTGCTTCTACAGTAACAGTTGAAATCACGAAAAAGCAAGGCAGCCACACCAGTCCAACAGTTTGAAGCCAAAAAAAGCTCACAATTAGGCAAAAGTGTTCCGCAAACCGATTTATTAACGTGTAAAAATCCCAGCACTAAGCAACACACACGTTTTCGTCTCTACAGGAAGACTTCATCAGATACAATGAATTTCCTGTTCACACCCAGGTTAAATACTCAAAAGCCAAAACCTTAATTAATTAATCATTCCATTTCACTAGGGTGGATCAGATGAAAAAAGTTTCAGACAAACATTTTCTGTAAGGATGTGTGAATGCACAAATGCAAGTACTTGCAACACTTAATACAAAATACACAACTAAAGTAAAAATAAAAAATTAAAAACATAAGGTAATTGAGGGTTTTGTAAAACCAAAACAATCCAAAAAACACACATTTAGTACAATATATATAACAATATTAACATATAAAATATATATATTAAAAATATATTCTAAAACTGTAGGATTGTATTACTTAATATACTGAGCCTTGATTTTCAAAAACGGGGCAATAGAGATGGATTCATTGAGGCCAGGAGATTTGTTGGCTTCCAACAAAATCTGCCAGTATGTTTCTTTGTGAGCAAGCTGAGCCTCCCATGGACCCCCCCTAATGTCTTTTGGAACTACTTCCAAAACAAAAAACAAGAATTTGGCATCTACACACAAAATGGTATGTTTGTATAAGGCACTAGTGCTTTTGCACTTGGAGATGTCATATATGTGCTCATATATACGTCTGTGAAATAACCTTTCGGTTTTTCCAACGTAAAACGCTGGACATGTTTGGCATAATGCCAAATAGACTAAACCACCCGTCTTACAATTATAGTGACCCCTAGCCTTGATGTCCCTACTTCTGCTTTCCAAAAAAACATGACTAGCTTGTAAAATGTACTTGCAGGAGGAACAATGGACACACTTAAAGGTACCATTATTAGATCTAAGGTTTGCCTTAGAAAAATCTGAAAATTCAAGTGTCTTTTTGATATTAATACCTTTCCTAAATATAGTTTTCATGTCTCTATTCTTAAAAACATCCAAGTCAGTCAATTCCCTGAACACGTCCCATTCTTTTTCAATAATATTCCTCACATGGGGCGCACTTCCACTAAACTCTGTAATGAAAGTAAAACTACCAAAAAACTGGTCTGTCCTGTTGCATTCGGAAACCTTTACAGTACTGACTTCCATTTTACCTAAAATAGGGGCAAATCTGGATGACCTGGCTTGTGTAACTTCTTCTTGAACCATTTTAATCAATGATAAAGGGTAACCCCTTTCCAGAAAAAGTTGTTGCAAAACACAACATTCTTGTTGATAGTCATCTTCAAAGGAAGTCATCCTTGAAATACGAACATATTGTCCCTTAAGGATGCCCTTTTTTTGGAAACTTGGATGGGAACTCTGGTAATGTAGGTAACCATTAGAAAATGTAGGTTTACGGTAAACATTAGATTTAAATGCATGGTCACCCACGGTAAGTGTCACATCCAGATAGTTAACACTATTTTGGGAAATGTGATGTGTAAACTTTAAGAAATTGGTGGTAGTATTTATATACTCAACAAATTTCCCTATATCATCTGGTGGACCTATCCAAAAGATGCAAATGTCGTCAAGGAATCGACAATAATAATTCCAAAATTTTGAAAAGGGGCTATCCAAAATAAATTTCTTTTCCCAAATGTACATGATAATATCAGCATATGTAGGTGCACAATTGGCCCCCATGGAAACACCAGTCACTTGGTGAAAATATTCACCCATAAAGAGCACAAAATTGTTCTTTAACACAAGACCCATCAAATCAATAATAGCATGCACATCGCTGTTAGTGATATGGGGACATTCCCAAAGGGCCTCTTCTAACCATTCAAGCCCCAATTCATGGGGAATGACGGAAAAAAGATCCACTACGTCTATGGTTAAAAATACCATATTACTAACCAGTAGATCTGGAGTAATACTCCTCAAAAAGGCCCATGAATCTTTGAGAATGTATTTCTCTCTACCCCATAATTCCTTCATTCTCCAATCTAAATACTTGGAGATGGGATGGGTCTTAGAACCCTGTGATGCTACTATGGGTCTTAATGGTGGATCCAGGGGGTCTTTGTGCACCTTAGGAATCCCAAAAATTGATGGTATCCTGGGATGGGCATTTGAGAGAAAAGAATAAGTTTGGAAATCAATAACCTCTTGATCCAATAAATCCTGCACTACTAAATCTATCTTATGGTAAGATATATTGATTTCATTCAAAGAGGCTGAAGTGTATTTTTGATGGTCATGAAGAATATCGTACATTTTACCCTGGTAAAGAAGACAATCCATAATGACCGTCCCCCCACCCTTATCTGGTTCCATAACCCTAAGGGTGGGATCACCTTTGAGATGGTCGAGGAGTTCTCTTTCCTGGCATGTTAAATTGGCCGCCAGATAGCCCAACCCCAACTCTTTCCTGAACCTACCTTCTACCCTTTTCTCAAAATTTTTTATTTGTGGATGGAGGGGGGGATTGAAGGTGCTAGATTTTTTCAAAAAAACACCAGAAGCGCCATTAAAATTCCCCATCAGGTGTTCCAAGTTTAGTTTGCGTGTAAAGAGCTTAAGATCCAGAATAGCATGAATTAAATTACAATGCTTTTTAGGGACATATTTAAACCCCTTGGTAAACAACTGAAAACATTGGTCAGAAATAACAAAACTACTATAGTTGTAAATATGGTAGTTGTTACAAGTGTGTAAAGTATATGATCCCAAAGCTGTAACTACATGCTCAAAATTATTTACCATTTCTGCCTTTGATTTTTCCTCCATCCCCTGGTGTACCCCCCTCCCCCTCCCCCTCTTTGTGCCAGGGGGGGTTGTTGACCTAAAGGGTTGTAATTATTGGGGGGTTGTTGCCCTTGTTGGCGTATACGCTCTGACCTGCGCAGGGCCTGTTCCCCTTCACCAAATGATTCATCACCCTCACCATGTGAAAATGCATTATTCATCTGTTCTATAGGTGCTTCCGCAAAGGAACTGTTAGGGGGAAATACTTGTTCAGGTACATGGTGGAAAAAATGCTGTTTAAATGGAGGTGGGTTAGGGTACTGCCGCCCCTGCTCGTATTCAACCAGATCCCTTCTTAACTTTTTATATTTGCGATTTAAAACTATTTCGCAATGTGAGTCAACATCCCTTCTAATCTCGTGACATTTACCAGAATCAAATTGTAAATCATCAGACATTCGTCTATAATACACAGAAATATCCTGCTGTAACATAACAAGTTCCTCATTGTTCTTTTTGATGATGGCTTTAACAATACTGCGTCCACATTCATCAAAAGCCTCAATAAGGTCCTTGTGAAAAGGACTTCCCGTTATAACTTGATTAGGGTATTTGTATACCCTTAAGCCCTTGGGTACAGTACCTTTACTTAAGTTCTCCGTAAGATACAGATTATCCAACTCTAAAGTCTTATAACGATACAGGGCGTTCTCAAAACGCCGTTGAAGCTCAGAGTAAGTAACGCCGCTGGTGCCCCGGCCATGAAAATGCTCCTCGTAGGCAAACTTGGGTTTCAACAAAAACCATTCGTTGAAGGAAGAGGCCGGGCGATGATCGGATTCCACTACACCGGCCGACTGTACGGCCGGAATAGGTGAGGAACTACTGTTACGTAGAACTGCTGGCGTACAATGGAAATCCGTGTTGGGAACAGAAGCATGATTAACGTTCCCCCTTGAGCGGACCGTACCATCGTTGAAATCCACAGCAGGTACATGCCTCTGATTAGGAACAACTAATTTAGAAAGATTTCGTTGTTCCTGTAGCAATGTCTGGATTCCCGTACCAATGGGAGTCAAGAGGTTAATCAAGGAAGTCAACTGGCCCGTGAGCTGGATGAATCCGTCCGTTTCGGACCTGGAAGGATCCACAGAGGGACCCCCCTGTTGTTCCTGCCTCAAGGAAGCCGTCGGACTAGCGGCCATAACAAACAAACTCGAAAACAAGGCAGAGCTGCAAAATAACAAATTTCACGAAAAAGCAAGGCAGCCACACCAGTCCAACAGTTTGAAGCCAAAAAAAGCTCACAATTAGGCAAAAGTGTTCCGCAAACCGATTTATTAACGTGTAAAAATCCCAGCACTAAGCAACACACACGTTTTCGTCTCTACAGGAAGACTTCATCAGATACAATGAATTTCCTGTTCACACCCAGGTTAAATACTCAAAAGCCAAAACCTTAATTAATTAATCATTCCATTTCACTAGGGTGGATCAGATGAAAAAAGTTTCAGACAAACATTTTCTGTAAGGATGTGTGAATGCACAAATGCAAGTACTTGCAACACTTAATACAAAATACACAACTAAAGTAAAAATAAAAAATTAAAAACATAAGGTAATTGAGGGTTTTGTAAAAACGAAACAATCCAAAAAAACACATATTTAATACAATATATATATAAAAATGTTAACATATAAAATGTATATATTTAAAAATATATTCTAAAACTGTAGGATTGTATTACTTAATATACTGAGCCTTGATTTTCAAAAACGGGGCAATAGAGATGGATTCATTGAGGCCAGGAGATTTGTTGGCTTCCAACAAAATCTGCCAGTATGTTTCTTTGTGAGCAAGCTGAGCCTCCCATGGACCACCCCTAATGTCTTTTGAAACTACTTCCAAAACAAAAAACAAAAATTTGGCATCTGCACACAAAATGGTATGTTTGTATAAAGCACTAGTGCTTTTGCACTTAGAGATGTCATATATGTGCTCATATATACGTCTGTGAAATAACCTTTCGGTTTTTCCAACGTAAAACGCTGGACATGTTTGGCATAATGCCAAATAGACTAAACCACCCGTCTTACAATTATAGTGACCCCTAGCCTTGATGTCCCTACTTCTGCTTTCCAAAAAAACATGACTAGCTTGTAAAATGTACTTGCAGGAGGAACAATGGACACACTTAAAGGTACCATTATTAGATCTAAGGTTTGCCTTAGAAAAATCTGAAAATTCAAGTGTCTTTTTGATATTAATACCTTTCCTAAATATAGTTTTCATGTCTCTATTCTTAAAAACATCCAAGTCAGTCAATTCCCTAAACACGTCCCATTCTTTTTCAATAATATTCCTCACATGGGGCGCACTTCCACTAAACTCTGTAATGAAAGTAAAACTACCAAAAAACTGGTCTGTCCTGTTGCATTCGGAAACCTTTACAGTACTGACTTCCATTTTACCTAAAATAGGGGCCTTTGTCTCAGGCTTTCCTGTGGAAAATCTTTTTTCCTTGGATCCTAAACTTCTGTATCAATGTGTTCTTCCATCCACCCTGTAAGCCAATAGGTGCAGCAAACTTAATGTTTTATTCCTTTACACACCTATTTCTAGTAACCATCATTTTGTGATATTGTAGAACAATGAGTAGAGCCGTGTTGGGCTTTCACATGGACTGGGTGTTTCTAAAGATGAAACCTCAATTTTATCCCAAAATAGTATGTGAATTTTCACTCTGTCAGTCTGTTGAGTGGTTGTCAACACAATCCTGATTAAGTGACTAAATACTGCTAAAAACATGAGTGAAGTGGCAGATTGTCAGTGCAGCTTTTTCCCCAGCAGACATCATTGTTTTTCTTAAACTCAGGAAATAGACCATGTAGCAATCAATTCTGTGTTGACTGTAGTGATTTGAACTGTGCTTTTGCAGGAGGCATGTCATACTGTATCCTCCATGTGGGACTTCACTGCCAAACTTTAATATCATTGTTCCAGGGTTTCCATGTACGGTGGAGAGGAACTGAAATTCTATACCCTTCCCCTTTTCTTGTCCTTGATCAGAATGCACAAATATTAAAGTTCAGAGGAAGTGAATAGCAAAGCCTTCCTTTTCTGCTTCTACAGTAACAGTTGAAATCAGTATTACCAGTCTTGACTGGATTACTGTCTCTTTTGCATTTTGAATGTATCTATATTGATGTTTTCTACAACAATAAAACTCTGTTTTTAACATTGTACTTATGGCCTTTAGCTGACCGAATCTGTGGAATTTTTCCATTTTTTTCCACAATCATAGTAATTGGAGCATATTGACTTCCGTGGTGGTGCAACGGCAGCATTGTTGCCTCACAGCAAGAGGTTCTCCCATTCGATTCTCAGCTGGAGTGCTTTCTGTGTGGAGTCTGCATGTCCTCCCCGCGGTTGGGTGGGTGTTCGAAAGACATGCATAAATGGGTGTGCCTTCGTTGAAGGTTGAACGTCAAGCTGGCACCTCGGCATTTGTGAAAATCTACTGCCAATCATTAGTGGACCGGAGTTCCGCTGTGGTGACCCCTAACCAGGAAAAGCCGAAGGACAACAACAATATAGTAATTGGAGCATATTATCAATGTTGTGGGATCTTCATTACCTCCTGAGGGTTCAATGTCATCTCATCTGTTTTGCTTTTAGTTGAAGTGGTGATCCAGTGGGCAAACAGATTTTGTCCAAGTTGCTTACCTGCTGCATTGCTTTTTACCAAAATATCAATAGGTCTTTGACCACTGCTGTAAAATGCCATTCCTTCTGGTGGAACTAACAAATTCTTATTTCCAAAATATAACCAAGAAGATGATTGTGTTGTAGGCATCTAGTCATCTGGGCACACTGTACCAAAGACTGTAGCCCAATCATCCTTTAAGAAGACTGTGCTTTGGCAAATTTTTTTTTTTTGAGGGAGGTGAAATTTACTGTAAAAGATGCCATTACAGTTTTCCACCTACTGCAGATGTTTGAAGTTGCGTATAACAGATCTTTGAGAAGGCCCTGTACAGTGAGTACTTCATTCCTGGTGCAACTGTCTCTAAGCAACTAAACCATCTGTAATGGTGCAGCATGTCTATTTGGTGTTATTTTCTTGGGAGTAGACTATAGATTTTTAGAATGCACATACCTCTTCAATGAAGTGCAGGAAGACTTCCTATTATTAGTGTGGGACTCAATCCTACCAGTCCCAACATTTAGAAAAATAAACTGCAGTT
Source organism: Protopterus annectens (assembly GCF_019279795.1). Taxonomy (NCBI): domain Eukaryota; kingdom Metazoa; phylum Chordata; order Ceratodontiformes; family Protopteridae; genus Protopterus; species Protopterus annectens. The sequence goes on from NC_056737.1 coordinate 1,345,755,497, forward strand.
CAAACAAAAACAGCAAATTCCTTAACTTGCTTTTACACCTTTAAAACATTTTTGTAGCTTATATAGTGGGTCTAGATCATGTTGTCAAACTTTTAAAAGTTCGAACGTCATATGGCAACACAATATGATTGAACTTTTAAATGTTCGAATGTTTCAACGGAGATCTCTGTAAAGTGCAGAATGGGAAGATTTCCCTTTTCTGCACTGTAGTGCAATCTCATAGTTGGTATATTTAGAGTGGGGGGGGGTGCAGGGGGGGCTTTCCCCCCCCCTGCTTAAACCATTCAGGTAGGTTTTTTCTTGGGTTTATTTATTTTTTATTACATTTTCTAACTTTGAAAAGTTCGATCATATGGTGTCGTCCATATGACGTTCGAACTTTTAAAAGTTTGATTATGCAATATAGACGCTATATAGTAACACCACTATTGCTGTAACCTGAAATAGGAGAAACAAACTAAGATGCCAATACTTTGGGCATAGTATGTATTTCCCCATGTTCACCCTTTCATTTTTTACTCGCCCAAAGATCAGAGTTGAAATATTTTAAATTTCAAAGCCAGCCAGTACAGAGCACCTTGAATAGTCCATGGAAGCATGGCCTTGCAAGCATGGTGAGACATGATTTTTAGAAGAGTCACACTAAAGAATAATTAATGGAAGCATCTAGATATTGTACATACTGCTAGCATCCACCCTTGAAGATCGGTTAATACATTGGTTTTGTCTGTATCGATTTGTTCACTTTTGGAGTACACTTGGCAGCAATAATGAAGCATCTCCTGGTTCTGTCAGTGGTTGCAAAATACAGGTGTGAGTCTTATAAATTAATATTTCCTTGATATGGCAATATAAAATGTCAAAGTTGATCAATGTGTGTAAGGGCAAGATTAAATATATTCCTTTTGGTGGGATTTGATCTAAGGAGTTAATATTAATGAAATGTAGAAAATACTAGTCATATTTATTGTTGGTTATATAAGACTTCCATATGATGGAGGGCAATTGCAATCACCAAGAAGTAGAGTATTAAGATTAACAGACATTGAAACCAGTCTGTCCAAGTACTTATTGTAGTCGTCAGATGACACTGAAAAGGGGTTCTCTTTAGTTAGATATCAAGAGTTCAAAATCAGAATCTTGAGGCATTTGGCTTGGTTTATTAGGAGACTGGATAAAAGCAAATACTCTACCTCTGCCCCCAAGATTAAATGAGTGGTAGCCATAGTACCCCAGCATTGAAGGAGTGGTATCAGGACAATGGGATTAAGCTTCTGTAACTACACACATGCAGGTATACTGAAGTGTCCGAACAGAGCCACCTGACATAGACCAGGTTATGATTTGGTAGGTTGAAATGTCTAGTACATAAATTTTAACGCAAGAAAAAAAAATCTATGAGGACTAAAAAAAGTCTTAACTGATATGCAGATGTTTGAAGAGAGTGGTGTAGGTTGGTCTTTTAGTTACAACCTTCCATGCTGACACACCTTAGATAGAGCCATTTGGCTTCCGAATGTGTAATATGTCTGACAGATAGCAGTTAACAAGCTAGTTTTTGAACATTAGTTTTGATTGAAATTGTGGCATCATTCTTGGGAAGACAAGATACTGCTTCAGCCAAGTGTCTTGCCAGTCTCAGAACATGCATAGAGAGCTCAACAATGTATTGCTGCATCTCCCTCGGAATATAGCTTCTTAAGGTCATTCACCTTGATATGAGCAGCAATGAGAACATATTCATACTTCAGGTAAAGGTACCCAAAGGCTCTAGTCATGTCATGAATCATAGAACTAGAGAGGCTGTTGTCAATGACACTTACCTGCTGCTTGCACAGTCTAATGAGTAGAGTATCAGCACACCTGACTGTAGAATCACCTGTTATTAATTGATTAACATAAGTGGCTCCAGCCTCTGGTGTCTTTATAGGTATAGTCTTGCAGCAAGGATGACTCGGTTAACGTGTTGTTAATGGTACTAGTATTGGTATGGCTGTATTAGAGTGATTAATATTATGTGGCTGAAGGCTGTTTAAGTAGGGCCTTGGATTTTTAGGTAGTGACCTCTTAACCCTGGCATAAGTGTAAGAATGCCACATAACCTGCCTAGGATAGTGCAAGTCCTTACTTCTGCACAGAGATCTTGTGTAAAGAAAACATATGAGAATGAATGGTCAGGTTTTGCTGTCTAGGCTACTTCCAGAAGGCTGGATCTCTTTTCACCTCCTGTACTCACCAACTTAGATTATATCTCCCAAATGTCTAAAAATGGCCGTAGTTACTCATTTATCAAGGTTCATTTTTTTGCTGTTCCTTATTTTCATAAGGAATTGACCAGTTCTTCATTGACTTCCCTTAAGATTTGTAAGGCCTTTCTCAAGGGCACTTTCCAGATCTGACCTCCTTTCAAGAACTCTGTACTCACTTGGAGTCTGTAGTTTGTGTTGAAAAAGTTAACACTGCTCCATATTACCCAGCTTTTAAGTCTGACTTGAAATATCTATTTTGAAAAATGCCTGTATAACCTCATTCAGAAGAATATCAGAGCTTTAGACCTTGTGAAAAATAAGTCCAAATTCCTCCAATAGAGGGGATTATATTGGTTCATAAGTTCATAGATGCTTACTAGGCAATTGATCTGTGAGGATCTTAAGAAATTTGTCCTACATTTCCTTGGTACTTATTAGCCCTCATATTTTGCAATATGAATCCCCAAAGACTGGCCACACAAGTAGATATTAGGTTGTTAAACGTTTTTCGTATCCACAATTACCGTTATTGTTAAACAAGGGGTAAATTCACAGTTACCCATACATTCATCCAAGTCATGCTTAAAGAGAGTAAAAGAAATACTCTTTATGTGGAAGAGAAGCCAGTTTCATAGAAGTGTTTCTATGTGATATATACCTATCCCTCCAGCATGCTCTGTTAACCTTGCAAAAGAGACTGAGGTCCCTTTAGTGGGTGTTTCTTAAACCACTGGAATTCCAAATGTGTAATGAGTTTGATAGAACAGGGTTTGTTGAGGCTTTATACACAATGCAGTGGTTGCCTCTCAGTAGCCTCTATGATACAGAGGAGAGAGAGACAAGGCTTTTTGAGACAGTCTCTATAGTTTTTATGATTTAAACTCCCTTATTTTATTGAGGAACCATTGTGGTCATTCTAGCTGTGACAAGTGTTTGGATAGGTACAATACCGAAAGAGGCATTATACTCAATGGTCAGCCTAATGACTTCCCAGTACAGAGGTCCCTCTGTCTAGACATCATACCCCAGTTTTGTGCAAGGAAATGACTGTTGCTGTTCTCCAATTCACCCAGCACAAAGCCCGTTTCAAAGTTAACGTTGAATGGCATCTGTGTGGGGTGTGACAATTCTTTTCAGGCTTGCCAGTAGGCAGCCTGGTATGTTATCTGATTACATAAATGTAGTGTCTTGGCCTTAGTCTCTTGAGAGCTTGTTCTTGGGAGATTTGGAGGGGTGTAGATGTGGGCATTTGATCTGAGAATATTCAAAGGGAGAGAGAGGTGAGGTTGGAACTGAATGTATCTGATAGTATATTAGCTATGTCCTCTGAGTCTGAGAATGTGATATAATTTACTGTTAGCTCTGTACAGGGCATGGGTGTTGCTTCTGAGATTTCTAACATGGTTAAGAAGTGCTTTGTGGTTATTTTTCTCCTGGGTGGCTATTTTTACCTCATGTCTGACTTTGATTTGATCAGGATTCAAAATGTCATGTTTAGTTTATTGTAACCATTTTTGGCTCTTGAGAGTTTGATTTATTTTTGTGTGCAATTATTTTTTTCTTTTATTACATGGCCTGTTTGTATTAGAGCTCCACCGAAAGGGCTTATTTTTGAATTTTGGATTGTATTTATTTCTGACTGGGACAAATGTATCTATGCAGCTATTTACATGTGTACAGAACGTGGCAGTAAAGGATTCCTAATAAGCTGTGGGAACATCAAGGTGGAAGAGGCTTTTGAATTTAGTCAGGTTATTACTCAGTTTTAGTAAATTAGCCTTTGCATAGTCTGTGAATATTGAAAGATGCTTCTGTCTTAAGGTGAATGACTTGTGGTCCAGTTTGAATAAGGGGCAGGTTACAACAGGCAGGGAGCAGAGCTGTCCCATACTGGTAAAGACCGAGTCCAATATTTTATCTCCCCTGGTTGGAATGTTGACTAAATGGTCCAGGAAATTTCTACGTATGAAGTCTAGAATTCTCTGGGTGTACATGTTTGAAGATGCGTTAAGTCTCCCAATTGGTGGCGAAATAGTTGGAAGTCCCATAGAAGTATGGTGATTGGCTTAATACATAGGGACTACATACTGATTAAGTACAAGGTATAGCAACAGGAGGACATAAAGAGGGTCCTGTAGCTGGCTGTGATGTGATGAAGGTTTTTGTTTATAGTAAGTTGAACATGGAGGAATTCCAAGTTCTTATCTTGTCTAACGAGTCTGGCTGTGCTTCAGCAAGATTGAATGTTGACAGGGGAAAGCCAGTTTAGAAAAAATAGTCAGTTGTTTGTTTGTTACACTACCAGCAGATTGGCTCAAGTGTGTCACAGGCAAGTACTAGACTTAGCTGCCTTTGTGGGCCAGTTTAGGCCTAGACAGTTTCCCTTTAGTTGCTTGATTTAACCTATCCCATTTGATGTTCCATTGGCTTTAGCCCATCCCATGGTCAGTAGTGAGAATAACTGGGGTCTTACCATAGATAATTTGAGGATACATGTCCATGAGATAAAACCTTTAGGAACTTCCTCTATCTGTTAGTAGTAAATGGGGCAGTCCTGGGGTAAACTTTCTGTTTTCCATTCATAGATCCAAGTTGTGTTTGAATACAAACAGGGATTAGGTTTGTTTTTTATGTGGATGGGGATTCTTTTCCAGAGCAGTATCCTTTGCAAGCTATACCTGTCATTCCAAACCATTCTTTTGATGCTGCAGAAGAGATTTAGATCTCTAGACCAAGTATTTCTGACCCCATTTGACATGCTGATGTACAGTAAATCCATGAGTACTGAGTCAGAGGATGCCTTGTGTTCCAGACACTGATCACTTCTTAACAGTCTGTAGGATACACCGTATAGTGACAGGGCTTTGAGTCGGTCCTTGTAGAACATATTGTTTAGGCCTGGTAGCCTTTTAGTAAGGTATCCTTGTGGGCCTTACAGTTGTTGCATGTGTTTGGACAGATGCAAGCCAAAGAAGGCTTTATACTCAGTGATCAGCCGAATGAGAGCTGGGTTAAGAGGGACAGTGACTTCCTTGGATCTAGACACAATCCCTTTGTTTAAAAGCTATGCAGTATATAAGGACTTTCTTACAACAATGGCCACATGTTTGTCAAAAGTTAGCTCACTGTCTACATAAGTTCCCAAACCTGAACAACTCTGTCAACTCTTAGGGGGTGTATTGTGTTTCAACTCAACTTATCAGATGGCTATCAGAGTGAATTCATTTTTGTTATTCAAAGTACAACAAGAATTTGCCAATTATGCAGGTAGCACATTTCACTAGAACAGGGACTGTATCATAAGCATTTTTCAAAATTGCTTCTGCAGATACTGTTTCTGCAGCCACACCATAGCCGTCTCTGAATATGTTTGTAAGACTCTGTAGGCTGGATGTATGCCAAGGTGTCTAGATCGTCGTAAAACACCGCAATGTAATTCATTCTTGGTGTCACCCAAGAGGATGAGCTTGTGGCTGTGTCCTGATGGTTGTTTAACATGGATTGGATCGTGTTGGATAAGAAAGATGTGTACTTACCAAATAAATAGCTCTACATAATTATGGTCCATCTTCAACATGCTAACTTCTTTCTATTCGTCATAGGCTGGCAAGGTGTAGGTGAGACATTCTTGTCATGTGACTTGTAGATGTATGTGTTTTCTTTTGTTGTGTTTCAGCTTCACTTAGCACACTACAGATCCGGAAAATTAACGAGAAGCACAGTGCAGTATAGACAGTGAAGAAGAATTAAAGGCTGGGAAAGTTTCAAGCATCAAGATGACTCAGACCATGACCTGAAGATTGAAGAAGATGGGTCAAGATCATGTTGATCTGTTGTTATAATAACCACAGTTGATATTCATATATGGAGGATACTTACTGGCATATTCCAGTTTGCCCTTCCTATTGAAAATTTCTGAGACTGTAGGTCGACTGACTTTATTTCCAGGTATAAGTTCTGTCCAGTCCACAAACCAAAAGGGTGCAAGTATGATTGGCCACAGTATTTGCATACTAAAGATCAGTCCTTTAACTGTTAAATTTCCTTCACAGCTGCCTCATGCTGGCCCTGTCTCTTTCCCAAGTGAACCATCACCTAAAATTATTAAGACAGTTTTTGCTCTGTCTTGAGATAGTTTTGAATCTAGAAAATCTTTCATCATGCCGTCCGAAAGGATTAATTTGTTATGACTAATTCTCAGTTCAACAGCTACAATGCTTTCTCTTCCTCAGGAGAAATTGGGGTTGATATTTTCATTAATGAATTGCATGACTAGAGACTCTGTAGCATCTGTGAAGCAGTAAGTTCCTCTGGGTTCATAAACTTGTGCATTCTGATGATACTTGTTGCAAGATGTTTCTTGAAAAATGCAGGGAGATCTTTTAAAATGTTAAGGAACCAACTGGAAGACTCCTTAAAGCAGTTCATTTCAGTACCTCTAGCAGCTGTGAAGAAATTCTTCTCATGGGTTCAGCACCTGTGAAGGAATTCTTCTCGTGAGTGCAGTCTAAGTCTGGGAATACCATTCTTATATTAATACTGTATCAGTTTGTTACGACAGATCTTTCAGATAATACATGTCTACTCATCTTATAATGATAAAGTTTTTGGGAATTTGGTCACAATCAGAACAGTCTCTTGATATTAGCATGAAGATGAGAGCAGTGCCTTTGTTTATTGGGGCATTTCAAATAAATATTGTACTGGGTCCCTGCCAGATGAATGCAGATTATACCACTCGAAGTCTAAGTGCAAGACATCTGGACAAAGCCAAAAATAATGGGAGGACAACGGCCCAAAATCACGAACAAATTTTAAACGTTGCTCTTATAAATTTAGAAATTTCCTACTATACAGGTTTTGTGTTGCAATGCATTTTCAGAAGGATATGAAGTCTGAAACTCAAATATCTGTTGTTTGTAGACTTCAGTCCTCAGTGATTTGCTAGAAAACCACACATTTTATGAAGAACATTCAAAAATGTGAGGCAAAAATCTAGACAGTTGAGAGGTATGATACAGATGATACAGCAGTGACATGGCACATAAGCAAGCAGGAAGGAGTGTGTGCGTACCCAGCTGTGCATAGAGACATTGAACATATGGGAATGGGCTATGGATGTCACCTGTGCTTGAGAGTATGAGTGGCATGTGACACGTGCCTGAATATGAGTGGCATGAGTGTCACCAGTATCTGAATATAACATGAATGATGTGTCACTCGTGCCTGAGTATATTATGAGTGGCATGAGTTTGTGATCAAGCTCAGTTTGTAGGCAGTGTACATACCAATCAAAGATAATTTTGGCATATACCTTGAGGTCTCCAACACTGAGAAAAACAAACAAGTGGGATAGATCAGTTTTTTTGTTTTTTTACATATAACCTATATCTCTCTGGAACTCCATAGATTAATGTTTACTGCAGAAGACAGTACTATCTTCAGGGCATGTTTACTTTATCTCAGCATTTAACTTGGAAGACTGTTATTATCTTTCCTTAGACTTTGAACCTTTTTTAACTCTAACCTGTGCTCCCTTGTCCAGAATATACTGCTTTATGCCATGAGAAACTTGAACTTAATATTTTGAGCTCTGTAGTGGTGAAAAAGACCTTGGAACACAGTGCTGCAGTAGCAGATATTTGTGCTGCTGTTGTACATCTTTGTCTTTGGCACATACTTGTCACAGCAACAAGGGTCAGAATTTCAGTCATACCATACTTCAGCCTTCCTGTCTGGAACTTCCACACTTGATTCCAGACTGTTTCAGTGCTGTCATGTCTCTGCTTAAAACATTAGCACAACTGTACATTCTGCTGTCTCATTTCAGTGCCTAAAATTAACCCTTCTGTCATGTTTTTATACTAACATAAACTTGACTACACCATCATTTTTTTTCAGAAAATAACCAAATCTTCTGAATACAATTCTATGGAAATATATAACTCGTAAGATTCATGGTCAACTGCATATATACAAACTACTTGTGTATTGTGTGTCTTACATGATGCATTATATTTGTATACAGTTTACCTTTTTTTATTTCTTGCTACCACATATATGTGTTGCATTGTTATGTTGGTGGAAATGTTCATACTGTACACTGGCTTTCATTCCATTGTATTTGTGGATCTTTTCTCCCTGAGACTCCACTGAAATGGGACATTGGTTTAGTTGGGCTATCTAAGTAAAAAAAAAATAAATAAAAAAAAGTTTTTCTGCAAAAGAGATTTATATCTTAAAGAAAACCAGGTAACTTTTAACTCAAAAGTTTTACCAAGGTAAGTGGGTGTAGTTGTCTTATTGGACAGGTGAGCAGTCTATTGACCCAAAATAGTGTGCTTTCAAAACCACAATTACTCACTTACAGAGTGTCATTTCATTCTTTTTTATCAAGGTACGTGTTTCTGCAGTCATCATCTTTGTATCCCACAAGTCTTTATTAACAGAGTTTTACTTTTGAGTCCACTAGTCTACAGAATGGCAAGCTGCCCTGTTGTCTTGTTTTGGACTTAAACTTTGTGAGTGGAAAGCTGCTGTGGCCACCCTCTGAACCAGTTTCTTCCGCGCATTTAAAGTGCTTTTTTATAGGAGACAGTCTACTCTGTGTCAATAGCGCTTGCTAGAGTTATTTCTGAGCTACGGTTCTTATTGCACAGCAAAACGTACAGTTTTTCACACTGATAATGACAGCTGTATAAACAAGTTCATCTTTCTTATTGGTAATTTCAGCTTCTTCTCTGAAGCATTTACTTCTGCAAGTCTTCGCAGAGGAAGAAAATAAGTGAGGAAAGACAGCCATGTATCTTAAGTTTCATACCAACTTTGAAACTGCATGGACAGAGCCAGTAATATCAGGAAACAAGATCACTCTTTTGTATCTTTCACAAATGACATTTGTCTGTGTAACCCCTAGTCAAGATTTCATTTTCTTCTAACACCTACATTTAATACCAGGAATGCTGACCCTTCCCTTCTCTGAAGTAGCAATGTCAGAAGAATCTAATTTTCTTTCATGGCAAACATTGTTTTTAGCTGTTAGTATTTAATGTTGTACAGCTGCATGACAGCAGTTGAGGGTGCAGCAAACTGGCTGATCTTTTACAGAAAGTTAAATGTGTTAACTAGGCAGTCCTTTTCAAACTGGCTTGCCTATTTGATTTTTTTTTTCTTTTATGACAGAGACGAAAAGGTAATCATTTGAAATGTCAGGAACCACTAGAGCAAGTCCCGAAACACAGAAGCTGAATGGCTGAAAAAACAGACATACATATACCAAGTCTGACATAACCATTTCCCGGAATATTCCCTTTTATCCAAGGTATGGTGATCTTAGAGTTGGTATATATGTTTGGTGGGTGTGTGGAGGTCGTCTTCCACATTGGGTGGTGCAGGGGGACTTGCTCCTTTCAAAAAAGAACATTAAGGTAAAGGAGAAGTGATGTTCGAGAGCTCAACAAAACAATGTGTGGCAGTAGTGGGGACACATTCTTTTAGAGCTGCTGCCATTTGCTGCTCTATACTTTAAACAGGAATCTGATCATGAGATATATGGAAATATACAACCCTGTTACTTTTTCAGCCTTACTCAACACTGCAGGCTAGTCGTCAGTGCTAGAATCAGGTCAGGCACTGGAAGGGCAGTGCTGCAAGGGAGTCTGTATTACTTATATTTCTGCCACCTTGATTAGTCATACAAAATTGCTTGAGATTCTAACCATTTTTGTAACACTGCTGTAAGAATCCTTCACAAAATAAATAATGTGTGAGGTATTAACATGAGGTCTCCAAGGGTAATTTATTTGTAGTAGCGATCCTTTTCCCACCCTTGTCTGTATTTGAGTTTGGATACTTTAATGCAGTCTACTTAGTTTATAGTCTGTGTTTGCAGACTATGTACAATATAAACTAGGCAGGCTATATTGTATATAGTCTGTGTTTACAGAAGTATGTATTGATTGTTGCAGTTAGTATATATTCTCATCTCACTATAAGAACTGAAGTTAATATGCAGTAATGCCATTTCTATATTGCGTGTGTACCAGCTGACAGTGTAGAAGCAGTAATAAAAGGCATGCATTATCTGCAAGAAAGGAAGTCTTTGCTTGGAGCAACAATTTGATGTAGCTATAGTATCACTTCAAGTATCTGTCCTGAATATCTGCTGTTACAACAAATACCTCTCATAACTATACTTTTGGTATACTTGTTGATAATGTATATTGGCCTGGGCATCTCTGTGAGGCACTTTTCCTGTGCTGCTTCCATTCTTTTGTCTTAACATATGCATTTCATTCTAGAAATGCTGGTTATGTCTCATTAAGACAATCATGTCTGAAAAATATAATTTTCTTTCATGGAGGGCACTGATTTTAGCTCTTAATATATTGTGTCAAACAGTGGCTGCTGTGTAGCCTGTTGCCTGATTCAGTTTCGACATAAAGATGAAGCATATCTGTGCTGAAATGCAATTGTCTGCCTTGCTGCGGATTGACTTGACTCCACTAGCAACATCATCTGCAAATGAAAGGCAGCCTTTGGCTAAGGTTTGCTTTGGAGCAGTATTTCTGACACTTTGTGTTTAAACAAAACAACTCTGGAAACATTGCTAGCAATATTTCTGCTGCTATGTTTTGAACTATTGTTGCTACTACATGAATGACATTCCTGATTTTTTTTAAAAAAAGGTATTTTTAGAGAACATAACTTAATTGCATTTTTCAAAACCATCATTCAGTTCTACTGACCTGGTTTCTTTCGCTTTAATGTGATTTTATTTTTAATATGAGTACATGCCTCTCTGTGTAATTCCCTAAAAAGAGTCATTGCAAGTAGGTTTGAAGTAGGGAAAATAAGGAAGAGTGGGGTTATACAAGAAAGATTATCTGTATATCTTTTTGATGTCTGAGGCCCAAGATAGGTTGAAAAGTATTCATGTTGTATTGTTGCTAGACTCTGGACTTGACCTGGTGAAAAAGATCCCACTGAAACTGATTTGTTCCTTACAAAGGAGGCATAGTACCATTTGTGTCAATTACTGCATTTGCCATACTGGAAGTCAAACGTGTACTTAAAAATTGATATGTTTGCTCTGTAACATGACTTTGCTTTGTGATTTGACATGACCTCAGAAATAAAAAGATTTATAATGCATGCTTGAGTTGTTGTGACTTCTAGTTACAAGTTAATGACATGTTGAAATCATATTCCCTGTATTCTGTTTATTTCAAAACAGCATTTGCTAAATTGCTGTGTGATTTCTCTTATAGAATTGTAGCAATTTGTCTTGTATTCATACTTTGATCTAGGTTAACAGTCTGCCAGAAACATTATGTGAAAAAAGAACTGATTTTCTTTACAGAAACACCGCAATAACTATTGTTTGACAGATGATAGATGTCTTTCCTTATCGCTGTTGCAGTATTCTTTACTCCAGGGATATCCTGTCCAGGATAGACAAACATCTGACCAGCATAACAAAACCCTTACATCTTCCTAGTGCTGTACATCAGACGTATGTCGTATTTGCAAGGCATAAGGAATGTATGTGACATATGAGTGCCTAATCCTCAGAAATTCTTTGCTGCCATTCTGAAAGCTGTTTGAATTTTGTCTGCATTGGCCATTCACAGAGTTGGTTCCACTACAGTGCCTTCTACAGATAAGTGCCCTGTTGGGGTCTCTTCCACTGTTTTTTTTCTAGCTACTACCTTAAGTTTGGATGTCATCCGGGAAAGAAAAATGTGAGTGTGGAAGGCAAATTCCCCATAAAGATAGACACGAACAGTGCCTTTTTTGTTTGGGTACAACCTATGATCATATGTAGTGCGAAATTTGTCAGGTATTTGTCTTTGACACTTTGCAGTCATCTGTTGCCACTTTCCCTTTACTTGGAACACCAGCGATTGAAGCTTTTGGCTTAAATTACCATGGCCAAATCCATCCAACTTGACATTCAACTGCCACTTAAAAAGAAAGCCAAAAAAGTGCAAACTGATCTTGCTGCTGACCAGTCTCCACTGAACATCTCCAGCTTGGATGAAGAACCCCAAGGATCATTCGGTGCTGCTGTCAACTCCCTTTGCTGTGACCCAGTTGGAGGCTGACATTAGCTGCCTACTCTCACATCCACTGAGGCATATAGAGATGGAGGGCGGAACCACAGCTGATCATTTCAGAAGGGCTTTAGGGGGGTCCCCAAATACTTGTTAGGGAAGAAGTGCCTGGAACCCTCATTGAATCTAGGCAGGGGTCTGAACGTCTCAGATTTGTTAAAGCTGATGTTTCTTTAAAAAAGAAGCAGAAGACTAAGCATGTGGGCCCTATGCCTAAGGAGCCCTACAAAGAATGGCAAGATTTTACTCAGGAGCTTTTCACTGCTATTATGACTCTTAAGCCCCACAAGGATAGTCTGTTCCTGCTTCTGCTCCTTTATCTTCCGCTCCCTCCAAATGCCCTGATGAGAAGTTAAAACTCTGGTGAGAAGTCATTAGCTTTCTACTCTCAGATCCATTCTCCCCTTGCCCTTGTGGTCTGAATAAAAGGATTCTCTTTCTCCTGACTCTGCTATGGAAAAATCATCTTATGGGGTGATTTGTATGCTGGAACACTTTAAGTGGGACTGTTGCCAGGTTTCTTTTCAAAAAATAATAAAATTAACTCTTGCAAATAGATTCTCTTCATCCTTCTGCAGTCCCTCCAGTGTTGGCTACCCTCTCAGATACTTTCAGTGTAGCATCTCAGGCCCCTGACCAACCTTCTGCCCCTAAGAAACTGGACAGGTTCTGTAAAATTCTTGAAGCTCAACAGTTTTATAAAACCCCTTCCTCTGATCCTTCTGTTATTTCTGTACCCACTGATAAACCATCAAAGTTGCTGTCTTCTTCTAATTTTTTACCTTCTTATAACGACAGGCATGCCATGGACCGGTGTGGTAAAAGGTGTATAACTTTGCTATTTTAGCTTTCAGGTTAATTCCCACATCTATATGCCTAGGTGTTCTGTTCCAACTTGAGGTTATTCTGGCTGATTCTGTCTTTTCCTTTTAGAGCTTTGCTTCTCTGGTGACTCATCATTCTATTAAATGTAACTATGATGCTGTTGATGCCTCCTCTAGGGCAATCACATCTGGATTTGGCAGGAGGAGGTATTTTTGGTTATGCCTCCAGGCTCTGCCTGAAGACATCAAGGCCAAATTATTGAATTCTCCCTTAGACAACCAGAATCTGTTTGGCATTGCTGGGGCTGAACTATTTAAGACTGTTCAGGATAAGGGTAGAGTTATGCAGGGCTTGAAAGAAGTCTTTGTATTTCGTGTTCCTAAGTTTCAGAGAAAATATTGTTATAAGCCACATTTTATTCATAAGCAGCCTAAACAGCCTTCTAGGGGCAAAAGGACTTCACAAAGAGTCTTTCCAGACTAGTCTTTTCAAGGTGCTGTGTCAAAAGCCTTCTCTCCCTGACAAATATGCTTCTATTTGAAATTCAGCTGCTCCTACCCCTCAGACAGACTCCTCTGTCTCTCACATTGACACACTGTTTTTTTGTTTGGCAACAGATAATCTCAGATGCTTGGTGCTTTCCATTACCCAAAATGCTTATTTTTAAGGTGTGGAAGTCCTTTTCTCCATTGTCAGGCCTTCCGTAGCCTCTTCCTTGTCAGGTCCCTCATTTTTCTTTGGTTCTGCATGACCTGGTGATACAGGGAACCATTCAGCCTATCTCATTGTCTTAGCGGGAAACAGGTTTATATTCAAGGATGTTTCTGCTTCCCACGATGGGGTGTTCATGCAGACTGATTCTAGGCCTGACGTTTCTCAACTCCCTTCTCATGGTTCCTTCTTTCAGGATGTTGTCTCTTCAGACACTCTTGCCTCTGATGATGATTCAAGCTTTTCTGGTATCCCTGGATTTGAAGTATGCTTACTTCCATACTTCTATTCACCCTTTCTTTGGGAAATTTTTATGGTTCTCTATTTCTTCCTCTCATTATCAGTTCTCTGCTTTGCCTTTTGGTCTTTCTACAACTCTGAGGGTCTTTACCAAATATTTCACTCCTGTGGTAGCCTTCTGCGGACTTCAGGAAATTCAAATATTCCCTTATTTGGATGACCTTTTGATTCCATCCCCCGTTCAGCAGCTCCTGCTTCAGGATCTACACTTCATTATGCTTCTGAGCTGTGTGGGGTTCTTACTTAGTCTCAAAAAGTCTTGTTTGACTCTGCCAGGACCAAGTGTTTATGGCTTGCATGATTCAGACCATTCCAATGCTGGCTTGCCTTCCACCTCCCAAGGTCCTCTTTTTGACTGCTTATTTCCAGTCTGTTCTTCCTCTTCAAGTCTTTCCTGCAAGAGAATTTCAATGAACTGTGGGGTACATGGCATTCACCATTCCCATGGTTCCTTTTGCCGTACTCCAGTGGAGGAAATTTCATTGATATCTCAAGACAGTGTGGCTCCAGCACTTGCACCCCCTGGAGTATCTGATTCCTCTATTGCCTTGTGTCAGGCACAAGCAATGCTGGTGGATCCACCAGATTTCCATGAATCCAGGTCTGCCTTTGCAGGTTCATGCTTCGATCATGGTTGGGGACCTCATCCAACAACTTAAAAGTTCAGGGACTTTGATCCCATCAACAGTTGGCAGACCATATCAACATCATGGGGATGAGGGCTGTAATTCTGGCTTTTCACGTCCTTTGGGTTCCAGGTCCTCTAAAGGTTTTTACAGATAATACCTCAGTCATGTGGTACAGCAACATGCAAGGGGGCACAAAATCGTATCTACTTTGGAGGCTGCTTTTCAGGCTTGGAAATTTGCAGTTTGCCATCACTTGGTTCTTCATACGGTGTACATTCATTCAGAGAACAGTCTGGTAGCAAACTCTAAGCATATCCAGTGCAAATCTGCATAAATGTATCCTTCACAGGGAGGTGTTTCTGGACATTGTACATCAATGGAGTACTCCTCAGGTAGATGTATTTGTCTCCCCTCTGAACAGACAACTTTACCAGTTCTGTTCCAGTGTGCCAAATCATCTGGCTTGGAAAGTGGACACCATGCCTTTCTCTTGAAGGGGGATATTTCTGTATGCCTCTCCCTGTCTTCCTCTACTAGCAAAGGTCCTACACAGGATCATGTGGGACACGCACAAAATCTTGCTAGAGTCTCCATTTTGGCCCTGACTGCACTGGTTCCCTCTTCTGTTTCATCTGTACAGAAGCAATCATCACACGTTACCTCACAGGCTGGATCTTATCTCACAGGACAAGTTATCTGTCATTTGCCCTCACTTATCTACTCTTCAAATTACACTTTGGATGATAGGGTTTTGATTCCTTTTAGGCACCAATTTGCAGGAGGCCGGAAAACCCACTGTTTGAAAATTGTATGTGAATAAATGGAAGAGATTTTCTATTTGGTGCCTCAAGCATGACCTGGACCATTTTTCTGTGGGATTCCTACAGCCGTTTCTTATTTGTGTGAGTTGCTCAGTTCTAAGTTGGCATAGTCATCTGCTAAGGTTCATTTGTCAGCTATTTCTGCTTGTCTGCTTTTGAATTTATTTACATTTGTTTACCAGATAGTGTCCAACTGGGCTGGTAGCCTGTTTTCAGCGGAGACTCTGGGAGAAAAGCTCCACAGTACAATACAATGTAGACAAGTTAAACATTGCAATTTAAACAATGTAAACAGAGTAGAATTTGCAGTATTAGGATTATGAGTAAAACCATTCTATAAACATCTAAGCTAAAGGAATTCACCTTTGGTTTCTAGTTTTGGAGTCAAACAATTTATAAAAGGCACCCTTCATATTTGGCCACCAAGGAAGCATATTCCTCCTCCTTGGGACCTTAATTTTGTTCTTGAGATTTTGACCCAGGCCTCTTTTGAGCCTGGAGTTTCTTCCCTTCAACATTGAACCTGGAAAACTGTATTGCTGATGGCTCTTTTGCCAAGAGAGTCTTTGAACTTCAAGCACTTTTGCTGGTTCTACCTTTGTTGTTTTTTACACAGGGACAGGTTGTCTGTTCATACCAATCTTTCTTTTATACCCAGTGTAATTAATGATTTGTCCTTGAATCAGTCCATTCATCTTCCTTCTTTTCCCTTCACTACAGAATCCTAGTGACAAGGTTACACAGACCGCTCAAATATTATTTGGTCAAGACAAACATATCAGGATACCTGAGCAGCTTTTTCTTTTCATGCCAGGAAATTGGATTTATTGGTATTTAAGCAAACCATCTCCTCCTGGATTACTAAGGCCATTTCTTTTTACTATTATTTTTATGATAAGCAGCTTTCCTCTTCTATTTTTGCTCATTTTACCAAGTGGCCTCTTCTGGTGCATTTTTCAAGAGTCTGGATACTAGATCATCTTGGAAGCTGCTGCTTGGTCTTCTGTTCAAACTTTCACCAAACATTACAAATTGGATATCATTTCTAGTGCTAGGGTGAGTTTGTTTCACTATTTTTTACGGGTTTTTAGAGGGCTCTTCTGTGGCTTCCTCCTCTCATACTTTACAGTAGTGTTTGTACTCTCCCAGGAGTATAAAATACTGCAACAGTGATTAGGAAGGACATAGGAGAGTTGTGTAAGATCTTGCCATAACACTAGGTGTCCTACTACTCACTGTTGCAGTATTCTGCCCCCAATCTCACCTCACTTTCCCTCCCACCTTCCCTGTGTTACATCTATTATTTTTCTTCTGGCAAAGGGTTCTTTCCTTTATCCTCCTCTTTTTCCTGTCCCACATGTTTGTGTTACATTCCTCTGGGTTTGATGTAGCTCTTCTGGGGCACTTTAGTTCTGAGGATTAGGTGGCCATGCATCACATTTGTACCTTATGCTTTGCATGTAGGACATATGTCAAACTTACAGCACCCAGAAGATGTAAAGGGTTTGGTATGCTGACCAGACAGTTTGGCTGTCCTTGGTAAGATAGCCCAGGAGTAAAGAATTTTGAGAAGTAGGACATTTATTGTTATGGTAAGATCTTACACAGCTGTACTTCCCCATCACGTTTTCTTTTTTTATAGTTAATTTTGGTTTTACATACCCAGACTTCCTTTTGTCAACTGTATTTGATCACTAGAGCCGCTGTATGGACACCAGACCATGTTTTATCAGCCGCTGTATGTATAAAATAACATTTGCATTTTTGTTGTTGGGTCATAATGGAGGACATGCAGCAGTGACAAGTGAAGGCCTGGAACACAGCTTGGGTTGTATGGACAGAGGTGTGGGAAAGGATTGTTTGATTGATTACATTTATTTATTTTGTATTGTAAAACAAGATAAGGTTATGCAGTAGCATGATGTAGGACATTAAGCATTTGAAAGGAGACAGATCTAACATCAGGAGCCCATTTGGTGAATCTGAGATTGGGTTCATCCTCTGTTCTTTACTAGTTCAAATTTTTTTTCTAGTAGCTCTTGTAGTTGCATCTCACACTATTGCACAATTTGATGTCACATACTGCACAATAAGAGCACACCTGACATTCACGTAACGTGAAACTCCGTCCTGACTTCTGTCATGGATATGTTCCCTTTTTGAAACTTAAATCAGCACAGCCTTCAAAGTGTTATGTGGCCACCAAACAATGAGCCAAGGCCTATACCACTGTTGTTTCTCAGGAGAGAAGCTTGTTGCAAAGTATTTCTTTAAGTGATTGGAAGATAGCCTGGCTACCCAGAAATATTATAGAAAAAAGCTCCTGGCCTACCTTGCCAGGTGGATGAAAGCAATTAAAAGTTTTTAGTGCAGGAGTCACAAGAGCCGCCCTATGTGCAACTCCAGTTTGTACTAAAGTACTCGCAGAAGGCCAAGGAAATGAAGAGCAGCCTTTGGTCATTCTGTCTTGGCATTATTTCATTTCTGAAATTGTCTTCCTGTTCTCATGCATCAGGACCTTGTCTTTGGCAAGTTAGGATTCTATCTCACTCTGTCTCACTCCTGTCAGCTTCTGCAGAAAGTAATGAGAAGTTGGGGAATACATCTCTAGACCCCATTGGGTGGGTATTCCAGGGTGTAATCAACACCCATCAACTTTTTCATTCTCCAAGAGTAAATACACAACTTTCTGTCCTGATTGTGAGGCACAGTCCACTGCGTCATCTGGTCATAGCTTAGTGATTACAGTCAGATCCAAGAGTAATTTTTCTTCCATGTCTCCTCTAGATTCAGCAAGTCATCATCCCAGGTTGGAGAGTCCACCTTGTCTTCCAAACCCAGTACCTACCTATCAGGCCATATATTTCAGGTGATAGTTTTTGAGGTCTGTGGGCCCTCTACACATGGATGGATAGAGGCCTATCAAGTCCCTCACACAAGGCTCACAGCAAATGAGCCTTGTACCACCAGGCCCCTGCTACCTGGTATCCAGTGAACACAATACCACATACTTTGGCCAGAGTAAGCCTATGGGAGTCAGGAGGACCTTAATTTGTTGTGAAGACTCAGAGAAATTGCTTTATATTGCTTTATATTTTGTGACCTAGGTTAGTCGCACTAGATCTGTGGCCTGTTCTCCGGGCATTCATACTGAGAAGAAGAAATTTGGCCACGGCATTGATGAAATTCTCCTTTGGATTAAAACATGCCTAAAATTCCAGCGCAAAGGATAGTGTGAGATAGCTCTGGCTTTCCTGCTGTATTTGGTAGAATTTATGTGGAATCAGAGGATATCATAACTGAAGTCACTTGTGCAGAGTTAGACAATAATCTTCTATTAACAATAGTATAAAAAAGCAAACAAAGTGATGGAAGCAAGTTATTTTGGGGAGATACAAATGAAAAATGGAGGAGGGAGGTGGTTCTGGACTGTTGAAGCAAATAGATGATGTGGTGTATTACATAGAGTGCAATGTGTTGCCTGTAAAAGAACAGACTGAGGAACTGGAGAAGTGAGACAATAATAGTATAGAAATGAGTTTACATGAACATTTGCAGACTTTTTTTTTTTTTTTGAAAAATTCAGCAGGAGTTATGGTTGCAAAGCAAAGTTAGAGGACTTGTACTGTCATTGTAGTAGAAATCAGGAAGGCAGAAGATTTAAAAAAAAAAAAAAAAAGGACTTCAAAGCTAATTCAGAAGTCGGTACATAGATGCTTACTAAGCTTATGACCAAGGAGACCATTGAGATTCTCAGCCATATCACACAATACTGGTTAGGGACTAACATTCTCCCACATTAAGTAGATTTTTCCCATATATCCCAGGTAAAAATTTGCAATCACATTTTACTCAACCAGACTGGTTTTAATGGTTGCTAGGAAAAAGTTTTCTGCTTGATATATAAAGCAGACTGTTGCAGAGACTGAGGATACAGTGGGTTAGATGTCTGCCATGCCATGTGGTGGTGTTAATGTGGTAGTATTGGTTTTAAAATGTAGAGCAGATGTATTCTTTACCACAGACTCTGTTTAGGTGAAGAAGTTCAGATTGCTGATTTGTTCATAACATGGAAGTCTGAGCAAAGATCACCCATCTGGAGTCTGATCCTTTTTTCTTGCTCTAACCGATGTCAGAAAAAGTTAACAATTGTCTTGCCTGTGGAAAGCAAATACCACACAGAGATTTTCATTCTTACTGTGTCACTTGTTTAGGCCCAGATCATGACGTACCTTGCTGTCAGTTTTGTGCCTTGTTCAACGCCCGAACCATTCATCGTTGGGCTGTAATTTTCGCTAAATTCTTTCGTTCTCAATCTCCGTATTCCAAAATGGCTTCAGTAAGCCATCTGACTAACAATATTCCAAAAAAACATAAGGATAAAGACAGACTGCATAGGTCCAAAGCTGCCGATGATGCTTCCGTTAAGCTAGTCGCCAGTTCGTTGGTACTCAGTGAGGCACTTTCGCATACCCTGATGCCCACTTCACTGGATTCGCAGGCCTCTACCGAGACCCATTTTGAGTCTGGTATGCCACAAGACTCTTTGACTATGGAACCTGCAGATGTCTTTACCTTGGATGGGTCTGGAGCCGCTGTGCAGGCACCGGCTTCTGAGGCAGTTCTTCGCTCAAGCGATGTTCGACTCAAACAGATGACTTTTTTATCTAAAACTACCAAGTTTCTTAGGCCTAGAGTACATGCTACGCCTAAAAAAATGATGACCAAAGCACATGCACCTATTACCATGCCACAACGACAAATGCTTAGAATGGCAGAAGACCTTCTTACACTGATTAGGGGAAGTCCGCCTTCCCCTGCTAAGAGGAAATGAGACCAGTCCCCTGCAGCTTCAACAGACCAGGAGTCCGATGACTCTGAGGTATCCGATTATGAAGACATAGCTTTATCTGCTTATGAGGATTCAGATGCAGAGGAGTCCACTCCCTCTGCCTCCCCTCCAGAGGATTTTTCTTTTGGTGAAACCTTATATACTTTAAAAAAGCATTTCCTCTGGGAATGCCAAGACTATCCTCAGTCCAAAAAGAGACTCAGAGAATTCCTAGATTTGCCACAGCACAGGCCTTTAGCAATACCCCCTGTCCTGGAAGTTGTTGATGATGTTTTTATGGAATCCAGTCTTACTCCTGATACTTTACCTCCTGCCCCTAGGAAACCAGACAGGTACTACAGAGTACCTCACACTCACAAATTTATTTCTATGAATCCTACTGCTGACCCAGAGATCATTTCCCAGGGGCCTAAAGATATCAAGGCAACTACAGCCATGAATCCCACCCCTTCGGGCAGGGATTCCAGAGCTTTGGACAGATGGGGTAAGATGGTATATACCTCTGCAACTCTTGCTATTAGGGCATTGAATTGTCACTTTCACATGCTGAAGTACCAGCAACATATTATGGAACTTATTAAACAAAAAGTGGCTACCTTTACAGACTGTGCAGAAAATAAAGAATTGCAGGAGGTTATGCACTCTGCAAGCCAAGTCAGCAAGCATACTTTGCAGTGTGGCTTTGATGCCCTAGAAGCATTTTGCTGGGCAGCAGTCACTAGTTCTGTACTGAGAAGACATGCTTGGCTCAAGGAGCAGACTTTGCCAGACCATGTCAAATCAAAGTTACTAGACGCTCCTTTGAACAAGGACAGTTTGTTTGGCACCAAAGCAGAAGAGGTTCTTAAGAAGATGGAAGAAAAAGCTAAGTCTATGCAGACTGCTAAAGAATGCTTACAAGTGCAACCCCCTAGATTCAGTAGGCATTGCCTTTCCAAACACTGGTCCTTTCCAGCCCCCTTCAGTCCATCTCAAACCAGACCCAGGGGAAACAGACCACCCAGACTACAGTCTCAGGGTATGCAGAGATCTAAGCAATGGAATGCCCCCACCCCCAAAGCAGGGAGTAGTAAGCCACCTCCTTACGGAAAAAACTCAAAATGCCTTCTCTACTCCACTCCCCATCCCTGCCCAATTGCTGGTGCCCCTAGGAGGAAAACTTGCCTCTCATGCAAAAAACTGGATGTCCATCACACAAGAATGATGAATCCTCAACATTGTATCCCAGGGGTACAAATTTTACTTCCACTCACTGCCAGCCCCAAGAGGGTTCCCAGGCCTTCCTCCAAACCAGTGGACAGAGGCTCAAAACTAAGTTGTTTCCCTGCTTGCCATCAGAGCTGTTCATCCGATTCCAGTAGAACAAATAGGTCAAGGATTCTATTCCAGACTCTTCCTGGTACCCAGAAAAGAGGGCTGTTGGTGCCCAATCCTGGATATTTCAATTCTCAACACCTTCCTGGTGGTACCAAAATTCAAAATGCTTACCCTGCAACAGCCTCTACCTATGCTAGCCAAGGATACCTGGTTAGTCACCCTAGACTTAAAAGAAGCCTATCTGCACATCCGTATAAGGGGATCATGCAGGAAGTATCTACATTTCAGGGCCAGATCTATGCATTATCAGTTTTCTGCATTTCACTTTGGCTTATCCGCTGCACCCAGAGTATTCACAAAATGCCTGGCTCCAGCCATTGCTTACTGCAGGCAGAAAAATATCCAAATTTACCCGTACTTGGATGACTGCCTGATTCAGGTGAACAGTCAGGAAGTTGCAGCACCTGACATTTGTGAAAAACCTCACTTCCTTGGGGTACACCATCAACGAAAAGAAATCAAAACTGGTACCCAGTCAAAAGATTGTATTCCTGGGAACAAGCTTGGACACAACAGCCCCAAGATGGCATTCCTGACTTCAGAAAAGCAAGTCTATCTGACAGCCTACTTCAAACAAATGGCCACCAGAACCCAGCTATCCACAAGAAAAATACCGCAGGCCCAAGGGTTCATGACCTCATGTATACTGCTAATTCCATATGCAAGACTGCATATAAGGAAACTTCAGTGGTACTTAAAAAGTCTTTGGTTCCAACATTCTCAGGACCTGGAAACAGTCATTCCTATCATACCCTGTCTAAGGATAGAGTTCCTTTGGTGGGCAGAAGCATACAACCACAACAAGGGGACTGCCCTTTACTCAATCCCACGCCACCCAGACCCTAACCACAGATGCATCAGACTATGCCTGGGGAGCACACATGGATGACAAATGCATTCAGAGCCACTGGAGCCCAAGTCAAATTCATCTGCACATCAACCAAAAAGAGATGCTAGCTGTGCAGAATGGCCTGACAGCTTTCAGATCCCTACTCTTTCCAGGACAGCTTCTAATAAAAACAGACACCACAGTTATGTGCTACATCAACAAGCAGGGGGGAACCCACACTGCAGGTTAGCCATGGCCTTGGACATGCAAGTCCATCTGCAAGCTCAATTCCTGCCAGGCAAACAAAACTCACTGGCAGATGACTTAAGCAGAAATCTCCTAGACCCACATGAGTGGCAATTGGAGCCCAGCACCTTCAATCTTCTGATTCAGAAATGGGGGACCCCAGAGGTGGATCTCTTTGCCTCCCCCTACAACCACCAGCTCAGCAAATTCTGCACCAGGAACCCTCACAGCAGGGCCTGGAAAGTGGATGCCCTTTCTTTTCAGTGGGTAAATCTCTCAATCTATGCCTTTCTCCCTTCTCTCAAGAGTTTTACTCAAGATAAGACAGGACGGACCAAGGACAGTTCTAATTGCCCCGGACTGGCCACACCAGCACTGGTACTCTCTCCTGTGGAGCTTGTCACTGGTGCCACCTTGGCACATCCAACAGAACCCAACCCTGCTCTTTCAGCAGGAGGGCCTGATTTTGCATCTGCAAACCCTAAATCTTGCAGCCTGGCTTATTCCTTGAATTCTCCCCCAGCATCCCTAAGCAAACAGGTGCTGAACGTCATTCTTGAAGCCAGAAAACCCAGTACAAGAAAATCCTATGCTAATAAGTGGAAAAGGTACTGCTCGTGGATTCAGTCTAAAGGAGAGGACACAACTCTGCCCTCCCTGCCTATAATCCCGGATTGCTTATCAAATCTACTCCACAGAGGCCTGTCTTTCTCCTCCATTAAGATACATGCCTCAGCCATTTCGGCTCATTACAACATGGAGCCACATTTCTTCTCGCACCCTCTTATCAAACAGTTCTTGAGAGGGGCAAACAACTTAAGTCCACCTAGGAGAGCACCCACCCCTGCTTGGGACCTTAACTTTATACTGGAAAAGTTCACTCTTCCCCCCTTAGAACCTGCAGTGTCAGCAGAGTTAAAATTCCTCTCTTGGAAAACAGCTTTGCTTCTGGCCATCACTTCAGCTAGAAGAGTGTCTGAGCTACAAGCACTTATGGCTGTGGAACCCTTCATCATTTTCCATGCTGACAGGGTTTCCCTCAGGAATAACCCTTCCTTTATACCTAAAGTGCTGTCCAGCGTGGCTCTAAACCAATCCATCCATTTGCCAACTTTCTTCCCAAATCATGTAAACCTCAACACCTCGCCAGTACGGTATGCCCGGCCAAACCACGAATCGATAAAACACAAGAGGCCAGCATGTGCAGCTATTAAATTGTTTATTGAAAAATAACTATTATTCAGGCATGAAATGCCACAAAATACATATTAATCAGTTCAAACCGGTTTCGGCTTTTCAGCCTTCTTCAGTGAAAAAGCAATTGTCATGCACAAAAAACTAATGAATATTTATACATCCCACCAACCAATGGAAAAATGGTATGGTCCAACCCTTGGGCTGGTTTGTCAGTGCTATTTATATATTAATGTATATCCAAAGGGATCATCATCAAGAAAGTATAAACCTCTTACAAACAATATAAAGTAACATGTATGATGAATAATCTACATAAAATATGAATTGGGATTCACAAGAATATAAATATAAATTATATACATGAATAGTAACCAACAAAAATGGAAATAAACTGTCAATAGTATACTATACGGGGGACATACTGTGAAAAACCATAAAGTTCCCAGTGACATGAAAATCAGTATAATATAATAATTGTAACAAGTCATCCACAAAAATAAGAATATAATACATAAAAATGATCTGCAGAATGAAATAATATTATCAACAATATGTAATATATCAGGATGTGTTGTGGGCAACAAAAAATCCCAATACCATGAATAATATAATTATGATAACCAATATATATGTGCCCAAATCCTGGTGCACCATATCCCTTCTTTATAGTATGTAAAAATACATAAACTATGAATGATATCCACTACATAGAACACACAATTATTGGAATAAACTAGAATATGGACCCATTTTTGTGACAAAAATTAAACACCTGTACTAGCAATAATATGTTCATAAACATAAAATAAAGAGAAGTTCAATGATATGTAGCTGGACAATATAGTCTATAATAATGTAAAAATATATAACATAGGCTGTATCATTAGTTTGATTGGATTCATAGTTAATAAACCAATGTAATCCCTACATCTATAAGCTGGTTCCAGCATTTACAATCAGTCCCAATTATAAGTGGTCATTAAGGCCAGGGGGAAAAAGAGCCCCAAGGTGAATGATCCAATATTTTTCTTTGTGGTTCAAAATACTATTCCATGCCTGTTAGTTGCTCCTGTCTCCAGTGATTTTGTCAATAATCATAAACATGAATTTAGCATTATTATGTTTTAGAGTGTGTCGATACAGAGCATTGGTCTCTTTTTTATTCCTGATGTCACATTTATGTTCTCCCATCCTAACTCTCAATGAACTTGATGTTTGTCCAACATAGAATGCTGAACACTGGCATGTTGCCAAATATATAACCCAACTACTACTGCAATTACCAAAAATTCTAAGGTCATACACTCTACTTGTATTAGCACTGGTAAATTGTTTTAATTTACTTACTTGATTACAAGATCTACAGTGACCACATGGAAAAGTGCCCAAAAGTTGGTCTCCAGACATAGTCATCTGTTTATAGAAGGCGCTACCACTTTCTTTGTGCTTGTAGTGTGAGAACAAGGCTCCTAAGGTTTTACCCCGTCTGTAGGAAAACTGACATCTGGGGCCCAAAGGATTCCTTAGTTGGTCGTTAGCTAGTAATATGTTCCAACTGGCATCAAGAATGCTTCTAATAACTTTATGGTTTCTACCATATGTAGTAACAAACCTTAATGAAGACTCCTGTCCTGTCGGTTGGCATTTCTTATATTCCAGTAGCATGTTTCTATCCTGCTTATCAGACCATGTACTAGCTGACATGATATCAGATTGGTGATATCCCCTCTCCAAAAATCTGTTTTGGAGATCCAATTTGGCTTCCTCAAAATCCCTCTTGGGTGAACTAATACGTTTAATCCTCAAAAATTGGGATTTGGGTATGTTGCGGATGGTGTGGCGCGGATGCATACTAGATGCGTGGAGTAGGGTGTCGTATTGTGGGTATTTCCTATAGGTCTTAGTACTCTATGTATGATCATTATTCCTATAGACTGTCACATCCAAAAAGTCAATGGTATTAGAGTTATATGTTATGGTAAATTGTATACCCCAGATATTACCACTGAGATATTCCACAAACACCTTCAAATATATGGGATCTGCACGCCACACCATCTAACAATCATCTAGATATCTCCGCCATATATCAATTTCCACCATGTATATGTTATGAAGTGGGTTATATATCAAGCATTCTTCAAAGTATGCCATAAATAGGTCCGCATATATGGGGAAAGGATGCCCCTGTAGCAGTACCTTGAAGTTGCCAGTAGCGTTCTCCTTGAAAGTAGAAAACATTCTTATTAAGCACATGTTCAGCCATGCATATGATCAGTATATTAAGACCTGGTGAATATAGGTTAGAATGTTCTAACCAATATTGTAGCGCCTGTAGCCCTGCCCAATGGGGTATAGTAGTGTATAGTGACTTAACATCCAACGTGCACATAAGCCAATGTGGTTCAAGTTGTGTAGCTTGTATGATTTGTAAAAACTGAGTGGTGTCTTGTATTCTGGCCCTGACCACTTTCAGTAATGGTTTGAGATGTGTCAAGAACATAGATAGTGGTTCTGTAAGAGAACCAATACCTGACACAATTGGTCTGCCAGGTGGTTTTGAAATAGATTTATGTATTTTGGGGAGCAGGTACAGAATTTGTTTTTGGGGATCCATCACTGTTAAGTGTTTAACCGTGTTTTGGGTAATTATTCCTTCTTCCTCTGCCAGATTCAAAAATGTGTCAATTTCTTTTTTGAAATTGGTAGTGGGATCTATTGACATATGCATATAACATTTGGTATCTGATAATTGCTCCAAACCGTCTTTCAGATAGTAGCTCTTGTTCATGACCACAACCGCCCCTCCTTTATCCGCTGGTAGTATTGCAATATTGTGATTATTCCTCAATTCTGCTAGAGCCATTTTTTCAGATGAAGAGATATTCTGGCCCATGACTTGTGATTCAAAATGTGGGAAGTGTAAATCCCTTAAACTGATTGTTGAAAAATGGACACATTTGTTCATTGGGGGTTGGAATTGAGATTTATGAAATTTGAAATCATTAGATCTTTGAGATGTTTGTGAAGTTTGATCTGAAAAGAATATTTTGAGATTAAGGTTGCAGCAAAAATTCATAACATCAGACACAATGTTATATTCATTACAAAATAAGCTTGGTACAAATCCCAGACCTTTATTCAGTAACTCTTCTTGTTCATTAGTCAAAATTACATCAGACAAAGTTAACACATTTTTATATTTAGGTTCTATTGTCTCAATAGAGTTGCTATCAATCCCTCTACAGAATCTGTTCTGCTTCCCATGTTTGTGTTTGCGGCCACCCCGCCACCTTTTTTCCCCTTCTAAAGGGTGTGCAGAGTTGGACCTTTTACGCATTGGTGACTCTTGGAGCTGGGCACTTTCACTGTCAGTGTAGGAGGATTCCTCCCCCGATGTACTGGCCAAATATTTGTCATTATTCTTAAGGATGGACCTGGGTCTCTTTCTGGTTCTGCCCCTTGCCAATCCTTGACTTGTATCCATAAATGTGACCAATCTATGGGTCTCAAAAGGGCGCCCCCTTTGGTAATCTGTGGTGTCCCTCTTAAATTTTTTGATTTTTCTATCTTTGGTTTGTTTCTCATAAATAGCTAGTTCTTTAGACAGCCTGATCACTGAGCCTTCATATGTAGGGAGTGATTGATATTTTTTACATTCTTCACAGATGGATTTAACTTCTGATAAATTTATGTCAATTATCCTTTCATAGTACGAGGCCAGAATCTTGACAAACATCATGGATGCCTGTTGCAATGCCTTATTCCATTCTGTGGTTAGTCTCTCTTCATATCTACTAACCATCGGCTACAGGCATATTCTAAGACCTCTAGGAGCCATATCTTTGTGAATATATGCACGGAATAATCTGAGATGCCAAATGTTGGCTCTGAGATTTCTTAGACCTTTGTTAAGATTCTGGAAGGCCACATCACATCCATCCGATGGATTAGTAACAGAGTCACTAGGATTATTGCTTGAGATGTGGTCTACACCAAAGACCCCCTATATCATCTCTAGCAGCACATAATCCTAGAAGGATTTTGTCCAAATCCATAGCTGTTAATATAATCTCCGGGACCCAAAGAGGATGCAATAAGTATACTAAACAAATGTAAGCTAATCAGACTGTCCAAAGGGTTGGCAACCAATGATAATATTATTGTGGTCCCAAAAGGCCAATCAAGAACAGGGTATTTCTCAGGTACCAAGGGCTAAAAAACCTAATTTAGATTAATGGGTCAATAAATAGCTAAGAGGCAAAACCAGAATGGAATCAGGGCCTGAATATGAGTGCATTTTCAATCCACTACCTGAATATTGGACAAGTGTTGAATAGACAACTTTAAGTAACACAGGTGAATACCAGCTGCCTTATATTTCTGTTTATTGGAATAAGTGTTATATTTATATGCTGTTGGGGTGGCCCTGCTTCCATTCTGGTTTTGCCTCTTAGCTATTTATTGACCTATTAATCTAAATTAGGTTTTTTAGCCCTTGGTACCTGAGAAATACCCTGTTCTTGATTGGCCTTTTGGGACCACGATAATATTATCATTGGTTGCCAACTCTTTGGACAGTCTGATTAGCTTACTTTTGTTTAGTATACTTATTGCATCCTCTTTGGGTCCCTG
Source organism: Protopterus annectens (assembly GCF_019279795.1). Lineage (NCBI taxonomy): Eukaryota > Metazoa > Chordata > Ceratodontiformes > Protopteridae > Protopterus > Protopterus annectens. The sequence goes on from NC_056737.1 coordinate 1,345,784,283, forward strand.
AGATTACATTAACAGCTATGGATTTGGACAAAATCCTTCTAGGATTATGTGCTGATAGAGATGATATAGGGGTCTTTGGTGTAGACCACATCTCAAGTAATAATCCTAGAGACTCTGTTACTAATCCATCGGATGGCTGTGATGTGGCCTTCCAGAATCTTAACAAAGGTCTAAGAAACCTCAGAGCCAACATTTGGCATCTCAGATTATTCCGTACATATATTCACAAAGATATGGCTCCTAGATGTCTTAGAATATGCCTGCAGCCGTAACCACAGAATGGAATAAGGCATTGCAACAGGCATCCATGATGTTTGTCAAGATTCTGGCCTTGTACAATGAAAGGCTAATTGACATAAATTTATCAGAAGTTAAATCCATCTGTGAAGAATGTAAAAAATATCAATCACTCCCCACATATGAAGGCTCAGTGATCAGGCTGTCTAAAGAACTAGCTATTTATGAGAAACAAACCAAAGAAAAATCAAAAAATTTAACAGGGACATCATGGATTACCAAAGGGGGCGCCCTTTTGATACCCATAGATCTGTCATATTTATGGATACAAGTCAAGGATCGGTAAGGGACAGAACCAGAAAGAGACCCAGGTCCATCCTTAAGAATAATGACAAATATTTGGCCAGTAAATCAGGGGAGGAATCCTCCTACACTGACAGTGAAAGTGCCCAGCTCCAAGAGTCACCAATGCGTAAAAGGTCTAACTCTGCACCCCGTTTAGAAGGGGAAAAAGGCGGCGGGGTGGCCACAAACACATGGAAAGCAGAACAGATTCTGTAGAGGGGTTGATAGCAACTCTATTGAGACAACAGAATCTAAATATAAAAATGTGTTAAATTTGTCTGATGTAATTTTGACTAATGAACAAGAAGAGTTACTGAATAAAGGTCTGGGATTTGTACCAAGCTTCTTATGTAATGAATATAACATTGTGTCTGATGTTATGAATTTTTGCCGCAACCTTAATCTCAAAATATTCTTTTCAGATCAAACTTCACAAACATCTCAAAGATCTAATGATTTCAAATTTCATAAATCTCAATTCCAACCCCCAATGAACAAACGTGTCCATTTTTCAACAATCAGTTTTAAGGGATTTACACTTCCCACATTTTGAATCACAAGTCATGGGCCAGAATATCTCTTCATCTGAAAAAATGGCTCTAGCAGAATTGAGGAATAATCACAATATTGCAATACTACCAGCGGATAAAGGAGGGGCGGTTGTGGTCATGAACATGAGCTACTATCTGAAAGAAGGTTTGGAGCAATTATCAGATACCAAATGTTATATGCATATGTCAATAGATCCCAATACCAATTTCAAAAAAGAAATTGGCACATTTTTGAATCTGACGGAGGAAGAAGGAATAATTACCCAAAACATGGTTAAACACTTAACAGTGATGGATCCCCAAAAACAAATTCTGTACCTGCTCCCCAAAATACATAAATCTATTTCAAAACCACCTGGCAGACCAATTCTGTCAGGTATTGGTTCTCTTACAGAACCACTATCTATGTTCTTGACACAACATCTCAAACCATTATTGAAAGTGGTCAGGGCCAGAATACAAGACACCACTCAGTTTTTACAAATCATACAAGATACACAACTTGAACCACATTGGCTTATGTGCACACTGGATGTTAAGTCACTATATACCAGTATACCCCATTGGGCAGGGCTACAGGCGCTACAATATTGGTTAGAACATTCTAACCTATATCCACCAGGTCTTAATACACTGATCATATGCATGGCTGAACATGTGCTTAATAAGAATGTTTTCTACTTTCAAGGAGAATGCTACTGGCAACTTCAAGGTACTGCTATGGGGGCATCCTTTGCCCCCATATATGCGGACCTATTTATGACATACTTTGAAGAATGCTTGATATATAACCCACTTCAAAACATATACATGGTGGAAAGTGATATATGGCGTAGATATCTAGATGATTGTTGGATGGTGTGGCGTGCAGATCCCACATATTTGAAGGAGTTTGTGGAATATCTCAATGGTAATATCTGGGGTATACAATTTACCATAACATATAACTAATACCATTGATTTTTTGGATGTGACAGTCTATAGGAATAATGATCATACATTGAGTACTAAGACCTATAGGAAATACCCACAATACAACACCCTACTCCACGCATCTTGTATGCATCTGAGTCACACCATCCGCAACATATCCAAATCCCAATTTTTGAAGATTAAACGTATTAGTTCATCCAAGAGGGATTTTGAGGAAGCCAAATTGGATCTCCAAAACAGATTTTGGGAGAGAGGATATCACCAATCTGATATCATGTCAGCTAGTACATGGTCTGATAAGCAGGATAGAAACACGCTACTGGAATATAAGAAACGCCAATTGACAGGACAGGAGTCTTCATTAAGGTTTGTTACTACATATGGTAGAAACCATAAAGTTAGAAACCATAAAGTTATTAGAAGCATTCTTGATGCCAATTGGAACATATTACTAGCTAACGACCAACTAAGGAATCTTTTGGGCCCCATATGTCAGTTTTCCTACAGACGGGGTAAAAGCTTAGGAGCCTTGTTCTCACACTAGAAGCGCAAAGAAAGTGGGGGTGCCATTTATAAACAGATGACTATGTCTGGAGACCAACTTTTGGGCACTTTTCCATGTGGTCACTGTAGATCTTGTAATCAAGTAAGCAAATTAAAACAATTTACCAGTGCTAATACAAGTAGAGTGTATGACCTTAGAGTTTTTGGTAATTGCAGTAGCAGTTGGGTTATATATTTGGCAACATGCCAATGTTCAGCATTCTATGTTGGACAAACATCACGTTGATTGAGAGTTAGGATGGGGGAACATAAATGTGACATCAGGAATAAAAAAGAGACCAATGCTCTGTATCAACACACTCTAAAACATAATAATGCTAAATTCATGTTTATGATTATTGACAAAATCACTGGAGACATGAGCAACCAACAGGGGTGGCATAGTATTTTGAACCACAAAGAAAAATATTGGATCATTCACCTTGGGGCTCTTTTTCACCCTGGCCTTAACGACCACTTATAATTGGGACTGATTGTAAATGCTGGAACCAGCTTATAGATGTAGGGATTACATTGGTTTATTAACTATGAATCCAATCAAACTAATGATACAGCCTATGTTATATATTTTTACATTATTATAGGCTATATTGTCCAGCTACATATAATTGAATTTCTCTTTATTTTATGTTTATGAGCATATTATTGCTAGTACAGGTGTTTAATTTTTGTTATAAAATGGGTCCATATTCTAGTTCATTCCAATAATTGTGTGTTCAATCTAGTGGATATCATTCATAGTTTATGTATTTTTACATACTATAAAGAAGGGATATGGTGCACCAGGATTTGGGCACATATACATTAGTTATCATAATTATATTATTCATGGTATTGGGATTTTTTGTTGCCCATAACACATCCTGATATATTACATATTGATAATATTATTTCATTCTGTAGATCATTTTTATGTATGATATTCTTATTTTTGTGGATGACTTGTTACAAGTATTATATTATACTGATTTTCATGTCACTGGGAACCTTATGGTTTTTCACAGTATGTTCCCAGTATAGTATACTATTGACAGTTTATTTCCATTTTTCTTGGTTACTATTCATGTATATAATTTATATTCTTATGAATCCTAATTCATGTTGTATGTAGATTATTCATCATACATGTTACTTTATATTGTTTGTAAGAGGTTTATACTTTCTTGATGATGATACCTTTGGATATACATTAATATATAAATAGCATTGACAAACCAGCCCAAGGGTTGGACCATACAATTTTTCCATTGGTTGGTGGGATGTATAAATATTCATTAGTTTTTTTGTGCATGACGATTGCTTTTTCACTGAGGAAGGTTGAAAAGCCAAAACCAGTTTGAACTGATTAATATGTATTTTGTGGCATTTCATGCCTGAATAATAGTTATTTTTCAATAAACAATTTAATAGCTGCACATGCTGGCCTCTGGTGTTTTATTATTTCTTCCCTAATCCTCAGAATAAAGGGGAAAGGATTCTGCACTCCTTGGATGTGCACAGCCAGCTCAGATTCTACCTTGATAGGACTAAGCCCTTCAGAAAATCTGACCAGTCACTAGTCAGCTTTGCAACAGGGGCAGAGGGCAAGGCCATTTCAAAACAAACAGTTTCCAAATGAATAGCACACTGCATCTATTTCTGCTACAAGCACCATGGGAAACCAACCCCTCAGGGGGTTAGAACACATTCCACTATGGCAACTTCTACCTCTATAGCATTTCTCAGGGGAGTCCCTACCAGGGACATCCTGGAAGCTGCTACCTGGAGTTCTGTACTCACTTTCACCAAGCATTACCACCTGCCTATCTTTTCCAAATCCAGGGCAGGTTTTGCAACAGCAGTCCTGCAAGGCATACTAGTCAGCCCCAACTCTTCTTGACTGCCTCCACCCTTCTTCAGCTTTGTGAATCCACCCGTGTGATGACTGCAACAGTGAAACACGAAGAACATAGTACAGTTGTGTACACTTACCATAAATGTAGATGTTCTAGTATATTCACTGTTGCAGTCCTGGTTTCCCTCCCTCCAGCCCCCTGTTTTTTCTCTCTCTCCTCTCAATGGCTATTACTCACCCCTTTCAGGGGTATTGTTATTTACTTTTTACTGGTGGTGTTTTCCCCACCATAACTTAGCTCCTTATTTGGAGGGCTCCTGACATTTGGGGCAAGAAAAACTGATGTAATGGCATCGGCTGCCATTTTTATACCCCTGACGACCTGACGTCAGTCCTGGAGCAACAACATCCGATGCAGAAATACTAAGTCTCTGGTATTCGGGCTGACTGAGGGCTACCTGCAGGCAGATAACCCAAGTGTGATGACTGCAACAATGAATCCACTCGAACATCTACATTTATGGTAAGTGTACACAACTATAGTTTCCTCCACTGGCACCAGCACCTTCTTTGATGTAATTAGCTCCATCCTGGAGCTGAAGGGCTGGGGCCTAGGGTTGGAATCAACTCTATGGCTGTCAGAGGTTTCCTTACCCCATAGTGCTTTGGCCCTGGACAGCTCAGCTCTGATCTCAACTTCAGATCAGACTGGGTCAAGGGCTGAGGTGGGTACTTCTCGTAGATCTGCAAATAGAGTAAGTTCCTTTCCCAGTTGTCCTGCCTCAGCATAGGCTTTCAGTCCAGGGGAAAATATTTTGTCGTGCTCATGCACTTGTTTTTCTTACTCTGTGTCAAATCCATCCTGATCTTCTTGTCACCATGAAACTTCAGTCTCACATCACCTTGTTCAGGGACAAGTCCAGATTTCAAGTTCTGAAGCAGCACCAGACCCAGGGCTCCCCTGAAGCTTCTTTTTCTCCCCCTGGTATCTCCACCTGCAGAGGAGCACAAGAAGCATCAGTGTAAAATGAGGCACCTAGATTCCCCCAAGGTGTCTTTAACAGAGGACACTGACTTTGATGGGGGGAAAGTTCCCCAAAATCACCTATGACAACACTTCTTTTTGTGACCTCATTGAATTGAGGACACACAGAGGGGTTGGTCCACTGAAGTCTCTTCTCCTTCAGTGTTTCTTAAAGTCTTTGGCTTTGGTGCAGACCCATCCATATCTTGTATGGTACTGCCTCCTAATGTGTTTTTCACCCTGGTGCCTAGGAGGGCATTGGCGGAGCCGGTTCCACAGAAACCTGACAAAATCTTAGTTCCACCAAAGGATAGGTCTTATTGGAGCAAAGGTCCTGTGGTTGATGCCATTGTTTCTGCAGCTACCAAAAGAGAACCCTTAGAGAAGAATACATCTGTCCATCCCTCAAAGAAAGAGTCACAATCCTAGACACATTTGGGACACCCGCCATCTTTGCCTTCCATGCATTGAACTATATGGCACACCTGAATAGACATCAGCAGGACTTGATCACTGAAGTCTTTACGTTAGTGGTGTCTCAACCAACAGGTGAGTCTCATAAGTCCTTGGAAGCTACATTGGCCACAATGTTTATATCAAAAATCTCCATGTGTCTCATTTCCAACTCGGCAGATGGTACGTCTTGGGCAGCAGGTACCAGCACTGCAGATTGCCAACATGCCTGGTTGCACCTGTGTAACTTTGCAGAGTGTTTCAAGATGCCCTTCCCTAATATCCCCTTTGATGGGTCCACTTTATTTGGCCCTAAAGTTAAGAACACCCTAACCAGGAACTAATAGAATGGCAAGACATCTCTTGTCATGGGAGTTCACTTTTCCACCCCTCAGAGGACTGTTTTGAGCAATGGGGGGAAGCTATTCTTCAGAAAATCTGATCTTTCTCAGGATGCTCCAGGTGATAGTGTCCATCATGGCAGAGGGGAAAACTTCACTGGGTGCTACACTACAGACAAGGGCAGTTCACAAAATTGGGGTTTTAGGGAACTTTTTTCCAGGGAGCCATTTCAGTGCTTCTGAAAGTGTGTCCAATTGCTGCATACTGGAGGCAGTCAGGGGGAGCTTGACTATTCAACCTCCAGCTTGGGAGGTTGTCACATCATGTTACCAGAGGTTACACCATACACTTTCAGTTTTTACAAAACTTTGTCAAAAATATTTCCCAGAAATTTCACAACATCAGCAAAGGGAAGCAGCAATGAGATTCAAAAGCTGATCTCAAAATGAGCCATCCAGGAGGTACCACCAGACCAGAAAACATCAGGGGTTTATTCAAGATTTTTTAGTTGCCCAAGTAAAACAAAGACCTTGGGCCCATTTGGGAACTCAACAAACTATGTTCATCAAACAGACCAAATTTCAGATGAAACGGTGCATTTCAATCTTCTCTGCCAATGAAGGACAGTTGGCTGTGCTTGGTTGACCTCAAGGATGTATACCTCCATATAAATATAGCAACACATTCCAGGAAATCCCTGTGCTTTCAGCTGAGAGTTGGTCACTATCCATTTCACTGCCCTTTTTTCTCACCATAGTTCCCCCAGGTGGTTGGCAAATGAATGACAGTAGTAACAGCTTGTCTCAGATTGCAGGGATTCCGGGTTTTCCTGTAGAAAGATAACTGTCTTCTTACACTGACTTGAAGGATATCAGTAATTTGGGCAAGAGATTTCTTGCTACATCTGTGCCTCTCCATAGATTATTACAGTGAATTTTGAGAAGCCTAGTGTGGAACCAGTCCAGGCTCTGAAGTTTATAGGCTGCCATTTGGACACAGCCAGTCAGATTGCCAGATTTCCTCCCTCAAGGTTGTTATCCCTACGTCTTCAAGCCTGTCAAATTCTTCTGCTTCAGAGGTCACCAGCTTCTGTAGTTCTTCTCTGGTTGATGGTCATCACCATACCACTAGTCCTTTGACCAGGTACTTCGAGGGTTCTGCACTGAACTGTTTCAGGACAATGTTTCATGATGACTCATCCCATGCATTTTCCCATATGCTTAATGAAATTTTATTTTGTGTGGTTGACATCTGACCATGTTCCCTCAGGACATCAGTTTGTTCTTCCCCAGTCCAAGCCATGGTCACCATAGACACTTCCTGGAGTGGAAAGAAAGTTTAAGGTACATGATCCTAGTCAGAGACCCATCTACACATCAATGTTTTGGAGATGAGGGTGGTCTTCCTGGTGTTGCAGCCTTTTCATGACTTCCTCCCCAAAGGTGTGAGCTCAGTCCAGACTGACAACATGGCAGTCATCTGCTACGTCAGCAGACAAGGGGAATCTTGATCATATCTTCTGTGCCAAAAAGCTATGAGGGTGTGGCAGTGGACAATGTCTTCTCAACACTTTCTAATAGCAGCACATATGCTGGAGAAATCCAACATCTTGGCAGACAAGTTGATGAGGAGTATTCTGATGCCTCATGAACATTCCCTCAGTGGTTGCAGAGATTTTCATCCTGTGGGGCCAGCCTTGCTGTGACCTCTTTGCAACCCCGTATAACATGAATTGCAGCAGCTGTTTTGCCCTGATGCCTCATAAGGGTCTGTCACCCAGGGATGCTCTTGTCCAGGATTGATCCCCAGGTCTCCTTTATGCTTATCCCAACTACTTTAATAATAAAATTACTGCAGAAAGCAGCTTACTACAAGGTGAGTGTGATCCTCATAGCCACCTCCTGGACTTGCCAAATCTGGTTTCCGATTCTTTAGCCTCATGTTCTGTGCCATCCTTAAGTTCTGAATCTAATCCTAGATCTAATTTCCCATTCTTTGGATCAGCCTCACCCGAATCCAGAATCCCTTAGACTGACTACTTGGTTCCTCCACTTTTAATGATGGCTGGAGATCCCAAGTTATCTGATGGTGTGGTACATATCCTTTCGTCATCTCAAAGCCTTCAACCAGAAAGGTTTACTGTAGTAAGTTGCACAGATTCAGCATTTGAACCATCTGAAAAAAGTCTGTACCCTTTTTCCACCCCTTTGGATGCTATTTTGGATTTTTACCTGGCCTTTTCCAGTCTAGCACTAGCTACACTTCTATTAAGGTTCAGCTGTTGACCATTTCCAATTTCCACATTGATCAGGATCATCTTCCCCATAGTTTCTGGCTTTCTTGAAAGGTAGCTTTCTTCTCAGTCCTCCTTTGAGGGATGTGCTTCTACCTTGAGATCTATCACTTTTGTTACAAGATTTAATCAAGGTATTCTTTGAGCCTGCTGCAATGGTAGATTTAAAGTTTTTATCATGGAAAACTCTTATTAGTTGCAGTAGCGTCAGCTATATGAGTGTCAGAACCTCAAGCCTGATCTTCTAAGTACCCCTTATCTGAATTTTCACAAGAACATGGTTTGCTTGTGGATTAATCCAGCCTTTTTGCCTAAGGTGGCCTATGGGTCTAATCTAAATCAATCTCTTCGTTTGCTGTATTTTTCCCAAATTTCAGGGATAATATGAAAATATTTTTCACTTCCTGGACCTTCTTAAACTGTTGAGATTTTACTTAAATAGGACAAGGTCTTCAAAAAATCAGACTAGCTGTTTGTGTCCTTTTCCAGAACTATGCTTGGCAAGGGAGTTTCTAAGGTCATCCTGTACAAATGATTTTCTGATTGCATATCCTTTGTCTACACTGTTAATTGTTTATAATTGCCTTCTAAACCAAAGGCTCATTGTACCAGGGCAATATCTGTATCAGAAGCTTATTTTAGTCATGCTTCTTTGGGTGATATTTGTTCAGCATTTATGTAGTCAAACATGTATACCTTTGTATTCCATTACAAGCTTGCTACTCAGTCTAGGTCAAGGGCTTTTTTTGGCTGCATTTTCTCCTGATGTAAGCCAGTTAATCTGGTTTAGGACTCTATCCCACAGGTTGAGAGAGATGAAAAATTAATTATCAAGGTGCTGCTTACTGTGATGGATCTGAAGTCCTCTTAATACACTAAGGTCTTGCTGGCTGGATTCTGCTGAAATCAAAGTCTAGTTATCATTGCATTCACAGTCTATTGCCCACAGAAACTTGCAGAATATACACTGATGCAGCACCAAACTGTCACTTATACACACTGATGCAGTAATCAGTAAATAACTTTTTATAACAAACCACACATACTACTGTTGCAGCTTTAGTTACACTGTACCACTTTTTACTTCTCGTTCAACATAAATGATAACTTTCCTGTACAAAATACCACTCCCAACAATTTCATTTGCTATAGTCTTTTTATAGTGGTTTTACTTCCTGTTTTTCTCCTTGGTATTCTATTTTGGTCTTTGTATGAAAACATCTGTTTGCTAGTGTTTGCAGAAAAATATGTTTTCATCCTGTAGATAAATAATGCTGGTATTGTCTTTATACATTCAAACTTCCTTGCTTAACAATGTCATATGATAGAAACATGTTCCTTTTGTCCATTCTTTACATCCTGTTTTTTACATTTTTGCTAAGTCGGCAAGAGGCCAGCTTTCTTGCTGATGGTGTGAAATGCATACATTCTTGCTAATTTTGTAGGAAAACATGTCCATTAAACAAATTCCTTATTTTTCCAAGTCAGTCATTTTAGTATGGATGCTAATCACATATTACTAAACTCTATTTCTACATTTAAGTAAGCTTTATTTTATATCTTATTTATTTTGCATATTTGTAACAGAATTACTTTCAACTCTTTATTCACTGTTAAATACACTCTAATAATTCCCTCTTTTTATTTTTTTTACAGAAAACACATTAAGAAACAAAACCTTTAGTCTTTTTGATACAAGTCAAAATGCAATTTTACATAGTTAATACAATGCTATCAAGTATTACTACTAAAACTGAATGTATTTAACAACTTTTTCTTCTGCAGACCATTCTGTGAAAATATTTTATCAGTTATGAGCTGTGTCTGATTTAGTTTTATTTTTGACTTGATTAATTTATTCTTTTGCAATCACAGAATTTCATTTATGACTTAGAACTGTTCCATTAACTCTTTGCAGCTGTTGAATTAACTGTTTACTTTTATTAATCATTTTATAGCAAAAGATTAGAAATAGACTAAAATCTATAAGAGACATGAACTGTGTGCTACTGAAAATGTTATTTAGTGCTATAAATACACAGTTTCAGTGTCATTTTAACCATAACATTGTGGTCATATCTCTGAACTGCCCATTAACACCTTGGTTGACAGTGAAGTGAACATATTGAACTCCTTGCTAATACAACATGATTTATACACTAAAGAATGTTATGTACATATTAGTCCATTAGCGGTATGAGTACAATATTTTAATATAAATTTTCTCTAACTGGGGTAACCAATACTAGTACAGATAAAATGATGGTCCACAAAATCAGTGATAAAATTACAATCAGTAATAAAATTACAACTTAAATTACTTTTGAACTTGTTACTTTACAATGTATTCTATACAGTATATATCTACAAAGACTGTTTGCTACTCACACATTTCAATCTAGTATTAAACATTTTACACTGAATTTATTTTTGCATTTGCACATACAAAGACTGTAAAGTACATTTAGTCCAATCTTACAAATTTAGTAACATTAACATTAAGCAAAATCTTGGAAAATTCTTATGTCTCTTTAGAAGTATCTAGTAGAATTGCCACCAGAGGCAACTACATACCCAGCAAATAGAAACATTCACGCTTTTGCATACCAACATTGTCTTGCCAAAAACATATTACAAATACAATAATAATTAGCATAATAGCTATTAGCAACTTGTAAAATATCTTATTCTGTCAGGTTTAATCAATTTACCAGTATTTCTAATGCACTAATACCTGTTTTCCCCCTCCCCCCTAAAAAAGTATTGTCAAGAAGGAATAAGAGATTATTTCTTCAAGTAGCTTTTTTTAGACCCTTTTGCAATACTGCTCACTGAGCAAGTACCTCTACCCCATGTAGTACTGCAGTATTGTTTATTTGCTTTATGTTGTGAGAATAGAATGTATGTCAGCCCAACACTTTGGTTATACATTTGCTTTATTATGTTACTAACAAACTATGGACCTTTGTCTGATTAGATCATTTTTTTGTAAAATGTTTGCTGTTTACTACTACTAGTAGATATTTATACCCTCCTGCATAATTTATTTAAAGTGTATGTATATTATGGCCCATCTGCTGGCTGTACTTTAGGTTTTTTACTTTTAACATTTACCTGCAAACAGATTATCAGTGACATGTATGCACAATTGTGATGTTTTATTATAATTACCAAATAGTGTTGCATGTGAACATTTAACAATTATGTTTTAATAACAATAATGTTTTAGAAAAACTCAAGCCACTTGTCTGGCAATCAGTCTTGTTTTTTACCTTATCTGCTCAATATTTCCTCTAACTGTTTATCCAGTCTGGGAAGGTTTGAGCTTACATTTCAGACTCTGTAGACCATGGTTAACCCTTTTAACATTTTCCTTTATTCATCTGTTAATACAGTTGCAGCTTGATATTAGAATGCAGTTATAAAACTCTTAGAATTATAATAAGTATTTGTGATTTGCATAACTATGCATTTATACTGCATAAATATACATTATTTTACAATTAACTTACATATTTTTGTAACTTGGATTTCACAATTTTTTTATTTATTTAACTGCTCTGCCATTAATTTTACAAAGACTGTTTGACTAATACCATCTGTGATTTTATTTCTTTTTGAAATTGTCTATTAGAACTTTAACTGTTTGGTGTGGTGTTACAATACAAATATAAAAAAAATTGTAAAGAAAAATAAATAAATATTGGCTTAACTAACACATGTTTATATTTACATGATTTGTATTTGCTGTTGTCTGCATTTTGCTATTGTGCATTTTAACAGATGTACTTTATATGAAAAGAAAATACATGCATGTCAGTTTTGCGACTTCAGATTTTTATTGTTATACATTAGAACTGTTTTGTTTACCTTTTGACTATGCTATGAGAGTGGCAGTCATATGCTCTAATTTACTATTGTACTGATAAATATCAAATTTAATCAAATGAAAGTAAAACATTTGGGAATGATTTGTCCATACATCAGATCCTACTGTGTATGCTTAACCATTTTCAAAACATAAACATATTATAAAATATATCTCTTTTGTACAGATCAGCTGTAGTTTCCTGCTCATTTGCAATGTTTTCTTAAGCTCAGCTGTTGCATGCAGGAAGTCAGTCTCTCAGTTCAGCTAATTTATTTTCTTTATCCTGTAACTGCTGTTTGAGTTTTCTGTAATGTTGCATAGTCTTTCTGACATTTTTCAATAACCTTTTCTGCTGAATCTAAAACTCCTATGCAGTTTTGAAAAAAATGTTTGTCTAACTTGCCTAAACTTCCTGAACTCATTGTGTCTGTCTTTAGAAGTTTATTACATTCTTTTGTAACAAGATATACTGGATGTTCTGTCAATGACTGATCTGACTCCTGTTGTAACTCTGAAATTAACCTTTTACATGTGGTAACAGGACATAACTCTCCAACATCTGAATATAATGTAATCATATTAACTTTGTCTGTACAGTCTAACATTTGAATGATGTCATGCAATACTTTTTATGACATTGTACACAGAAAGCAGTTTCATATGATTTACACAATAAACAGTTGTCATACCACACATGGTTTTATTTGAGATACCAGTCAAATATTGCAATACATTTGCATAATGCCTTACTATCAACTTGCCCTAATAAGGTTTTACGTTTACTAATGTGCTGTGTATACCAACATTGCAGTTTACTCCATATTTTATCTGGTTGTTCTGCTAAATTAAGGGTAAAGCTTGGTTTACACCTGCTTGAATTATGTCTAATAACATTCATACTAAAAATGTGACACAGAAAAAGGTCTTACCACTTAGCAAGAGAACAGGTGATCAGGCTTTTGTTGCAGATGGCTGGAAATTTTTCGGAGTCACTCGAGAAGCTGGTGAAACACAGCAGGCAGCGAGATGCTGTGAAAAGTTGGTGTTCACCTTTCTTGGAAAATTTATGGCACTGCAGGCTCAATCTAGATTCAGACGTCTGAGAAACTTTACTGCTACAAGCTGCATAAACTGGAATATTTCTGTTTAGGATTTACACATATGTACAAATGTTAGTTACTGCAATTTGACTGGTGACCCTCTGCAGGCCTTACCACTCCCTCTGTTTTTGAATACAGGTAGGCTTACCATTGAAAAATTTATTATCAAGGTGCTGCTTACTGTGATGGATCCAAAGTCTTCTTAAGACACTAAGGTCTTGCTGGCTGGATTCTGCTGAAATCAAAGTCTAGTTATTGCATTCACAGTCTGTTGCCCACAGAAATTTGCAGAATATACACTGATGCAGCACCAAACTGTCACTTATACAATGATGCAGTAATCAATAAATAACTTTTTATAACAAACCACACATACTACTGTTGCAGCTTTAGTTACACTGTACCACTTTTTTACTTATTGTTCAGCATCAATGATAACTTTCCTGTACAAAATACCTCTCCCAACAATTTAATTTGCTATAGTCTCTTTATAGTGGTTTTACATCCTGTTTTTCTCCTTGATATTTTATTTTGGCCTTTGTATGAAAACATCTGTTTGCTGGTGTTTGCAGAAAAATATGTTTTCATCCTGTAGAGAAATAATACTGGTATTGTCTATATCCATTCAAACTTCCTTGCTTAACAGTGTCATATGACAGAAACATGTTCCTGTTGTCCATTCTTTACATCCTGTTTTTTTACATTTTTGCTAAGTCTGTAAGAGGCCAGCTTTCTTGCTGACGGTGTGAAATGCATACATTCTTGCTAATTTTGTAGGAAAACATGTCCATTAAGCAAATTCCTTAGTTTTCCAAGCCACAGTTATTTTAGTATGGATGCTAATCACATATTACTAAACTCTATATCTTAAGTAGGGACTTAATTTGTCAGCAACCTTTGGGTCTTGGATCCGACTTCAGATCCGAGCCGGCAACTTATTTTACAGCTTATGGATCCGAGCTCCTAGCTCCTCCCCTTACCCATAATCCCCTGCCAACCCTGATTGACCTCAGATCTAGTTTGCCACTCAGAAGAGACAGCTGGATTTAGAGCTCCTGGCGACTTATCAGATAAGTCTTAAAAAAAACTTGTCAATACAGAATTTTTTTTTTGATTTACTTAAACAGTGTGTGTGTTTAGGATCCCTTTTGTTAATTTTATTAATTTTTTAGTATAATTCCTCCTCTCGCTGGTTCGTAAAGTGTGTGTGTGTTGCTTGTGTTTTGGGGCCTGGTGTGTTTGTGTAGTTACTTATTTTTTTTCCTAATGTCGGAGGCCGCAAAGCCCATTTTTTCTAAGTGCACTGAGTGTGGACATAAGCTTTCACTGGCAGATGGCCACACTGGGTGTGTTCGGTGCCTTGGGGTTGAACACCTGTCCTCGGGGTGTTCCATTTACGCAGCATTCAACCCCAGGGCACTGAAAGAGCGGAGGTCGAAGTTGGTTCTGGCGGGACTTTTGCCCCTGGATCCGGCTTTGACCTCCGGTACTCCCGTGGTTCCTCCTCAGTCCTTGGTGGTAGCCACTCCTGCCCCCTTCCCCTGGCCGGGACTCAAACTCTCACTAAGACGCCGGAGGAAAGGGAGGCCAGGAGGGAGAAAAGGAGGGAGAAGCACCACAAGTGGCCGGCCGAGGTCTCCGCTTCGGCTCCCTCAGCTAAGCGGGCTTCTCTCTCCATGGCTTCCAGGTCTCCTCCTCCTCCTCAGATCCGATCCCCTTGTTTTTCCCCGGGACCCGAGGAGGAGGAGACCCGATCTCCGTCGAGGTCATCGAGGCGACATTCCCGGCCTGCCTCGGTGGCCTCGTCGAGATCCATCTATAGTCTTTCTGATGCAGACTTGGACCAGATGATGAGAAGGTTCATCCAGGCCCAGCTGCAGATGGGAGTGCTCTTGCCCCCCCCTTTGGGGGGAGCTCGACACCTTTTTTTGCCCCGATAGCTCCTTCTCCTACCCGCTTCCCGGGTTCGGAGTGCTCGGAGCTGGGCAGCGTTGGAGCCAGGGGTGGGTCGGCGCTGCCAGTACTGGGTACTTTGGATCCAACCCTGCCCTCGAGTCTGTCGAGTCCTTCGTCGGAGCCGACCTCTCGGAGCCGTGGCCCGAGCTTCGGATCCGAGGGATTCAGTGTGCCTTCAGCTCCGTCCAGGTCGGAGTACATGTGTCCTTCAGATCCAGTGGCCTTGGCGCAGTTTCCGATCCCTTCATCGGATCTGAGTGGGAGCCGGCTTTCAGGTCCCAGGGAGAGTGGCTGCCCCTCGGCCTTTGATGTAGTGGAGAGGGCTCTGTTGAGAGCATCTGGACCCCTGGTCCTTGCATCGGCTCCACCCTGCACTCCCTCTCTGCTGGGTCAGGCTTCCATCACTCGGCCACAGGGACAGCCTGCTTCGATGTCCCAGGTTGTTCCACTGGAACAGGATATTGCTGGTGAGACCTCCTCGGACAGTCCCCCCGAGGAAGTGCCTCGCAAGCATAAGTGTAAAAGGAGACACGTGGACTCCCCCGAGTCCTTAACAGAGGACATGGACTTGGATGAAGGGGAAGGCTCCCCAAGGTCACCCCCCCAAGGATGTCTCCTTTGGAGACATCATGGAAATGCTCAGGATCAGGGGGCGGTGGTCTGCTCCCAAGGCTTCCTCCGACGAGTCCGTGTTCCTGGAGGCATTCGAAGCAGGCCCGTCTACCTCTTGGGTGTCCCCTCCGGCCCACCCCCTGGTGGACCTTACCACCAGGGTGTGGAAGGAGCCGGACACTGTGGAGCCAGTCCCCAAATGCCCGGATAGAATTTTGAGTCCCCCTGCAGACTGGTCCCACAGGAGCAAGGGTCCTCCCGTAGATGCCATGTTGATGGCGGCAGCCAGGAAGAGGGAATTAGCTCAGGAGAGCCCCTCGGTCCATCCACCGAGCAAGGAGTCCCGCTCGATGGATCGCCTTAGGAAGTGGGTATTTAGTTCAGCGACCTTCTCAGTAAGGTCCCTGAACTACATGGCACATGTCATCAGGATGCAGCGAGATCTTATCAAAGAATATGCTGCTTCCCCCCCAGAGTCCATGTCGGTGGAGGACAAGCAGTTGTACTCCACTCGTATGGCCACTCTAAGATCTGTTTCAAATACCTCTATGCGGCTTTTGTCCCACGCCACAGAGGGAGCCGCTAGAGCCAGTGGAGCGGGTCTAGTCATGAGACGTCAGGCCTGGCTCCGACTTTGTGACTTCGCAGAGCCCTTTAAGGCATCCTTTGCGAATGCCCCCTTTGATGGTTCTGCCTTGTTTGGCAAGACCGTTCGCGAGACACTTGTCCAGAGCGAAAAGGATGGGAAGATGTTGTCTGCCATCGGCGTCTGCTTCTCTGCTCCCCAGAGGTCCTTCTCCAAGAACCAAAAGGGACAGAAGAAGATGTGGTTCCGGAAATAGCAAGATTCCCATCCTACTCCGGACAACCAGTCCTTCCGTGGCAGAGGAGGACAGGGAGGACGCCGCCCTAGAGGCAGAGGGGCCCCGAGAAATTTTGGGTCCAGAGAAACTTCTCTGATTGGCCCATGCAGCAGCCCTGAGGGGTTGCCCGACTGCTCCACTCTGGAGGCAGTCGGTGGGGCGCTTCTCGAAGCACCTGGTGACTTGGGAGTCCATTACGTCACAAAATTCCACAGCACCATGTCCCCAGACTCAAAAACCTTCCCGATGTACCACCCGATCAGAGGGAGGCGGCAGCTGCAGAAATTCAGCAGCTGCTAGAAAAAAGAGCCATCCAGCCCGTCCCCCCAGATCAACTCAGATTAGGGTTTTACTCCAGGTTCTTTCTGGTGCCAAAAAAGACGGGGGACTTGAAACCGATTCTTGACCTTTCACTCTTGAACCTGTCAGTAACCAAAGAAAAATTCCGGATGGTCACCCTTCAATCCATTCTCCCCCTCTTGTGGGAGAGTGACTGGATGTGCTCAATAGACCTCAAGGATGCGTGCTACCACATTTTAATGGACAGACGATCCAGGAAGTTTCTCTGCTTCCGGCTGGGAGCCACTCACTATCAGTTCAGGGTCCTTCCCTTTGGTCTCACCACAGCCCCCAGGGTATTTACCAAAGTGTTAGCAGTGATAGTGGCCCACCTGAGACTCCAGGGAATGCAGGTCTTCCCGTACCTGGACGACTGGCTCCTGTCCGCCCCAACAAGGCATCTACTCTGCGCAGCCAGAAATCACTTTCTCCGGCTTGCTCCCCATCTAGGCATTACGATCAACATTGACAAATCCTCCCTTGCTCCAACACAAGTGATAGATTTCATAGGGGCCAAACTAGATACGAGAAGTCTGCAAGCATTCCTCACTTCGGAGCGACTTCAAAACCTGAGACTTCATGTGTGGGCCATCCTCCAATCAAAAGCCCCACCGGTGGAATTGGTCCTGACGGCGCTAGGTGCCATGGCAGCAGCAATATCTCTTCTTCCATACGCTCGTCTAAATATGAGGGTGCTACAGTGGACCCTTTTAGTCCAATGGTCCTTTCAGTTTCTCCCCCTCAGTCACCCTATCTCACTCAGCAGGGCTTGCAGGAGGGCCCTCTTATGGTGGCTCCAGTCCTCGGACCTCCATACGGGATGACCCTTCTGCATGCCGCCTCCCCTCGCCACGGTGACCAAGGACGCCTCTCGCCTTGGGTGGGGGGGGGGCATTGCTCAGGCAGAATGGTCCAAGGCACGTGGAATGACACAGAGACCTCCTTGCATATCAATGTTCTGGAGATGAGGGCGGTGCTGTTGGCGTTGCAAGCACTTCAGAACCTTCTCCTCATAGGAACTATTGCGATTCAGACGGACAACATGTCAGTTATCTGGTACATCAACAAACAGGGGGTAACCAGGTCCTACCCTCTCTGTCGAGAGGCCATGAGGGTGTGGGAATGGGCGATCTCCACCAACCGCTTCCTTATCCCAATGCACATTCTGGGACGGTCCAACATTCTGGCGGACAAGCTCAGCCGCACTATTCTTTCCCCTTACGAGTGGTCTCTCAATTTCCAGGTAGTGAAGCAGATTTTTGCCGAATGGGGGCAACCCTGCTGCGATCTTTTTGCCACTCCCTCAAACACGAAATGCTCCGGCTTCTTCGCTCTGATTCTCTCCTTCGGGGAAACCCCTAGAGACGCTCTAGTGCTTGCTTGGCCTCCCGGTCTACTTTATGCATATCCTCCTCTTCCCCTGATGCTGAAACTTATACAGAAAGCCTCTTGGTTGGGGAGCAGAATGATCCTCATTGCCCCATTCTGGCCTCGTCAAACTTGGTTCCCTTACCTGTGGTCTCATCTGGTGAATTCTCCCTGGATTCTGGATCCCATTCCAGATCTAATATCCCATCCCTTAGGTCTACCAACCCCGAATCTGGACAACCTGAAGCTGACAGCTTGGCTGCTCCAGTTCC
Organism: Protopterus annectens; assembly: GCF_019279795.1. NCBI lineage: Eukaryota > Metazoa > Chordata > Ceratodontiformes > Protopteridae > Protopterus > Protopterus annectens. The sequence continues at coordinate 1,345,803,240 of NC_056737.1, forward strand.
ACTCTTAGTCAGGACTCCTTGCATCTCTTCACCAGTTAAAGCCATCTTGGTGGCAGCACATAAACCTTCCACTAGGAAAGTCTATCGCAGTAAATGGAAGCATTTTTCCATCTGGGCGGAACACCATAACATAGATCCCTTCATGGCTTCGTTGCCGTCCATCTTGGATTTCCTCACCGGACTTTTTCAATGGGGAGCTAGTTGTTCTACAGTCAAGGTTCAATTGGCAGCCCTTTCTCATTACCATGTGGGACATGAGACAGGTCCCTTGATGACTGCGAAATTATGTAAAACCTTCCTCAAGGGTACTTTCCTGCTCAGGCCTCCTGTCAAGGAAGCTGTATCCCCTTGGGATCTATCATTAGTCCTTCAAGCCTTGACTGCCCCTCCCTTTGAACCAGCTGCCTCGGCCAAACTTAAATACCTATCCTGGAAAATGGCGTTCCTTGTTGCCATCACGTCAGCAAAAAGAGTTTCTGAACTTCAGGCCCTTTGTGCGAAACTTCCCTACTTGATTTTTCATCAGGATAGAGTATACCTCAGGACCAATCCCTCCTTTCTTCCTAAGGTGGCCTCAGAAACCAATATCAATCAGTCCATTAACCTGCCAGTTTTCTTCCCTAAGTACCAGAATAAAGGGGAATACAAGCTGCATTCCTTAGATGTGCACAGACAACTACGCTTCTACATTCATAGGACTGCTGGTCACAGACAATCCGATCAGTTGTTCATTTCCTTTGCCAAATTCAATCTGGGTAAAGCTATTTCTAAGGTCACCTTATCTTGATGGATTTCACAGTGTATTCTTCTGGCCTATGAAACTTCGGGGAGGCCCGCACCTCAGGAAGTACGGGCACATTCTACTCGCTCCATATCTACTTCTGCTGCCTTTAGAGCTAGAGTATCTTTGTATGATATTCGCTCTGCAGCCACTTGGGCCTCATTTCATACCTTTATCAACCATTATAAGCTGGATGTTATTTCCAGAGGGAGAGCATCCTTTGGCTCCGCAGTGCTCCGGAACATCCTTCCATGATGGCCGCCCAAGATTCAGGTAGCTGAGGACTCTGTCCCAAAGGTTGCTGACAAATGAAGTCCCTACTTCAGATTAAGAAGTTATGTACTCACCATAACGTTCCATCTGTGTAGGTGACTTCATTTGTCTGCAACCATCCCCCCCTCCTTCCCCCTGGCCTTCAGAAGTCTTTTCTTGTATGTCCTTTCTTGGTCCCTTTCAGGACACTTTTGGTCTGAGATTTGGTATAAGGGCAAACTTGATCTGAGGTCAATCAGGGTTGGCAGGGGATTATGGGTAAGGGGAGGAGCTAGGAGCTCGGATCCATAAGCTGTAAAATAAGTTGCCGGCTTGGATCTGAAGTCAGATCCAAGACCCAAAGGTTGCAGACAAATGAAGTCACCTACACAGATGGAACGTTATGGTGAGTACATAACTTCTTATTCTACATTTAAGCAAGCTTTATTTTATACCTTATTTATTTTGAATATTTGTAACAGAAATACTTTCAACCTTTTATTCACTGTTAAATATACTCTAACAGGAGATGGAAGAGACTACATTAAATATGAAAGTCATGTACTTATCATAACATTAGAGCTGTGTTATCTTCTTCTGTATATCTCAACCATTCCTTCCTCCTTCCCTCCATCCCTCTATTTTTGGTTCCTAATGGACCTGTCCAAAGTCTTGTTTCTGGACAATGTTGTCCTGGCCTTAGGTTTTCCTTCAGGTGACATATACAGTAGGTGTCAGATACTGGAGGGGCAAACTCAATCTGAGGAGACTTTAAGAATGCAGAGCATAATGCCAGGGGAGTTGCAGCTATGGAGCCAAGTGTCTGAAGAGCTGGTCTTGGATCTGGTTAGAAATGATAACCTACAAGTTGAGATGTATGGAAGAAGACAACACAAATGGAGTGTGATGGTAAGTACCTAACTTGATTTTCCAAGGCAATTGTATCTGTGAATTTAGGCATCATTCGTGGTAAAGATAGTCTCCTGGTCAGTGCAAGGGACCTTGCCCTCTTTGAAGACATGAGTAGAGAGCTCAACAATGTCTCTCTGCATCTCTCCCATTGTGGAATGGCTAGGATCATTCTACCCCACAATGGCAATTTCAAGGTCATGATCATATCTGAGGTGGTACAAAGACCAAAGGGCCCTATTGTCATCCCCTATTCTAGTATTAGGAAAGCATATATCACCCTGTCCTTTGCCAACCTGCTAATTGTTGTGTCTATATGTCATACAAACGTAGTCACTAATGACTAAGAAATGTCACTGATATCTTGCAGGTGTATGGGTGAATCCCTTTAAAAGTATTTTGGCTACATAGCTGAGTTAGTAGGATGTCTAGGAGGCTTAGTCAAGGGTTTCTTTACTACCTTTTGAATACGCGGGAGTGATGATGTGCTGTGATAACGGAGTGTTGTGCTTTTTGATGTATGTGGATGAGATGAAGATAAATCTTCTGTTTAGAAGAATAAGTGCAACTCTCACAGGAGGGACCAGTATGATTCAGCAGAAATTAGCAGTCAGTAAACATGCATTACTTGCTTCACTGCTTCAGAAAATCAGGCACTAACAGGCTATCTAAAGAAATGGCCAAAATAAGCTGGATCTCTGTAGTGGCAGGTAGTGTTTCTTTGGGTTATATAATATTACACATCGCTAATAGCGTCAACACACAGTATACATTTATAATCAATGCAAAAAGTGATAGTTGAAAATACAAAAAAAAACATTAATTTTGGTAAGTAGTAAGGGAATCAGTTTTGAGTGAGATTCTGTCTGTGAATAATTGGCTACAGTCATAGTTATCAGTGGGTGCTTAGTATTCTGGGTCTGTGGAACAAATTGAGAGGGTAAATTATTTAAAGGGGACGTTCCTTCTCAAAATAATACTTTTATTTTGATTAAAAGCCAATAAAAGGACCATGAAGGACTTTTACGATCAGATTTATCACAAGGGACAGAAAACTAAGAGAGACTGGACAGCAGCAGTGTGGGAAATTTTTTGACTCTGCAGTCTATTTTATGGTAGCGACTGTGCTCACATGACTGTTCTCTTGGAAAGCTTGATATGTTTCCTTTTTCCTTAAAAATAGCTCACTGATAGTAAACCTCTTTTTTATTTAACTGTTTTACTGTTAATCACTGCAGAGCACTCAGCATTAAGTAAAAAATAAAATTCCACTTTAATACCGTTTAAAGCATATATTTTACAGTAAAGAATGCAAGTTGTTTATTGTTTCATCTGCTAAATAACTGTATTAATCCTATATGGTGTACAACAATTGTCAGTATTATTCCTGTATGATGTACTCATAGTCAATACAAGCATTATTTGCACATTTTTGTAAAGGTCTGGCAGTACTGGTTTGGAGGATAGTTCACTAGACAAAATAATTGAAAATATTTAAATACAACTGAAAAGTTTTATAATGTATTTGGTGTCATAAAGTATGTTCTAGAAAATACATAGTCTTCAAGCTTTGAATTAAAATGTAATCTCTTGCATCAAGAGTGTTTGCATTTTATGTCTACTTCTGATAGTAGCTTTATGTTAAAAAAATCCATTCAACAGTTTTTACTATGACGTAATCTTTCTATAAAACCTACTATAAAGCAAAATAGAACAATAACCATCTGTTAGCTCAGGATGTTTAAATATAACATTTTCAAAAGTGTTTAATATATTAATAATTAGAGTCAGTAGAATTAAAAACAGAGAACCAAAAATTATAGTTTTAAAGCCATTGCATTGTTGATTATTTGATTGTGTTGGGACTCTTCTATTGTTTATTGTTCCATAAACTTGGGTATACATTTCTATTCTGAAGTCCATGTTGTATCTGTCCAGTGAACTATTTATGATTCAGGGTCAGGCACCCTTGTATTACCCCTTTATTCAATTTTCATATATGACTTCTTAATACTGTGTTTGGCCTATTTGTATGCCAAACAAAATAAAGGGCTGGAGTGGCTCTCAGCGTAAGTCTGCCCTGATTCAGAAAGACTTGCTGTCAGTATAAGTGACTTACTACCATGTAAACCACAGCGAGGACCAGATTTCAAAAGACCTGCTCTTATTGTAAATGGTCACTTACACTAAGAGCAAGTGTTTTGGAATTGGGCCCAAAGTGTTTTGATTAATATGCTATTTCTTTGTCAGCTAAGTAGTGCATATTATATAAATTATATTTTAGCAGTAAGATCATCTTGATTGAGTGTCCTCTGTTTTCATATGTAAAAAAATGCTCAACTTAATAATAAATTCATGTAGAATTGTTAAGCATGCTGTCATTGTTAATTTGTGCCATATTCTCCAAACTGTTGGCATAAGATTCCTGGGTATTTAAATTGTTTGCTAGTCCATTTGTAGCTTACTATTTTTCTAACTGAGAATTTGATGTCTGATCAAAATGATATCTGTATTATTTATATTATATTTAAACCTAAGTTTTTTCCCTGATTCCTTTAATGTAGCAGGGAAACAATTCCATAGTCCCAAAAAAACCCCCATTAAACGCAAATTAAGTGGAGGGCTGTGCCCCCCCACACCCCCTTAACTAAATATACCAACTCCAAAATCGCTCTACATTGTAGAAAGGTCAAAATCCGCATGACGGCCAAGCATTGGTTCCCTGTGTGGAAATTGACGTTCGCGATTTTGCGTTTTCGACATTTAGTGATCGAGCTTTAGTTACTCGACTAACTAAAGCTTCAGTCACGTAACATAGACCCAATGCATACACTACATACTGAGTTTTCATCCCTAAGGACTTCATCAGATGTAACACATTTACAAACAATACTGGAACTTTTATATGTAATGTTAATCTATAAAACCATTATTTAACCATTTTTAAAAAGCTTTGTTAACACATACAATTAATTATTAAAATATTTCTGACCCCCCCCCCCAAAAGGCTTTAAAAATTCCACATTGTATAATGTTTGAACTAAAATATAATATAAACACCCAAAGTAGGAGTATAGTGAAAATTGGTTTTAAAGCAAAATATATTAAAAACATCTCAAAGTATAACCTAACCATGTAAAAGGCTAGCTTATAATGCCATCTAGTTGGTAGTTCAAAAATTGCAACCTAAAATATTGTAAAAATCTTATCTATGCAGACAATCACAAACACACAGTACAATCATCTTCTTATAGCTTTTCCCAGTTAGGGATCACCACAGCGGATCGCCTGTCCGCTCATGATTTGGCAGTGGAATTTTTATGGTGTCGAGTTGCCAGCCTGGTGCCCAACCTTCCACAGAAGGCACAGACACGCACACACTCATGCCTAGGGCCAACTTAGTGTGTCCAATCCACCTACAGCATGTCTTTGGGATGTGGGAGGAAACTGGAGTACCAGGAGGAAACCCACTTGACCACAGGGAGGACATGCAGACTCCGCACAGAATAATGTATACCTTTGGCTTAACCAAAATGGACTTAGAGTTAGTAATGATAAGTATGTTGTCCTTCATTTTGGAAGTTCTGAAATAGAATTAAATATAAATCTGGGACCATTTAGGTTGAAAATTTGTTAGAATATAAGGACTTGGGGATTATCATTGATAATAAACTTAAATTAAGATCTAATGCTCAAAACGTTAAAGCCAAATCATTAAAAGTCTCTGGCTTAATCTTTAAGAACTTCTCCTCAGGCAATATAGAATTTCTTGTGAGACTGTCCACATCTTATGTCCTTCCCATTATTGAGTACAATGTGCTATTTTGTATATACAGTAAGGGAGATCTGCTTGTATTGGCAAGTGTACATTGTAAATTTACCACAAGAATTAATGGGTGTAGAAACATATCAGTCAAGACTGGATTGTATGGGTCTTTATACTATTAGTTAAAGGTACCTTAGGGGAAAATTGTGTCTGGCATATCACAAGTTACGAAATGAAAAATAGAGTATTCTATTAAATATTGAACTTTTAAACCCAAATAAGGCTACTCGAGGAGTGGGTTATACCTATTAAATCAAAGAGTCCTAGAACAGGCCTAAGAGCAGTTTACTTAATGCAATCCATGGTTCATTTGTAGAACATAGTCCCACTTTATATTTATTATTCTTCTTCCATAGAAGTTTTAAAAAGTAAATTAGATTACTGGGTGTATCCCAGAGTACATCAGTGTACTGTGGAGACTATGAGCAGATTGGCTAATCTGGCCCATATGCAGGTGAAAGGGAGCTACTGAACTACAAATTAACAAGCACTGACAACGATAACAATCCAAAACATTTCCAAATCTACTACCAGAAGTATCAAGCTACAACATGGCCTGAAAGTCAGTACACATTTCCTAGAATCTCTGTCCTCCATCTTTAATTGATACAACCTTCCCTGCCTGCACCACAGTGCTGGGTATATCTCCAGCACATTTACACTTCAAATTTCCAGACTGTACCTGTTCAACATGTAGCAATAATGTTTGAAATTGCTAACATCCCTTGCACCTGCTAATCTACTAGATAAGCATGTAAGAAATGTAGCAGAAATAATGTATCTGTAATTAGCATAAAATGATTTATGACTGAACAATACATTTCTATACTCTGGAAAAAAATATATTTTACCCCAACATAAATGAGGAAATCCTGTAGACATTACTAATGAATGAGCTGTCAACTATTCAATCATGCCACTTAAAAATACTCTCCCTCACCCAGTATGATTTCTGTTCAGGGCATATTACTGAAAGAGCATTACTTACTTTTGAAAACAAAATTAATCAGACTTCTGGTATGCAAGAAAACTGACATTCAGTAACACTGTGGCACTCCCCCAGGAAGAGAGGTAAAGACCTCAGACATGTTTTACTGTCTGTCACATTTGTGTTTGTATAAACTGCAAAACATCTTGCACATCTTTCTCCTTTTCTTATATAACGCACCACCATCCTACCTGGCATTAACATTGTAACATCTAATATTTTAATTTCTTTATTTATCAAAATCCATAAACTTGAATGTTATTAATTTCCTACAGACCATATTATCTCGTTTCCCCAAAGGCCCCAGTTCTTATTCATTTTCTCTTTTCTATCACATTTTGTATATAATAAACATACACTTTTGCTTTCACCTTTTTACACCATTCAGTTACCATTAGCTCCTTGATATAATCTATAATACTGTTCACATTAACACTTGGCATCTTTACGTCATCCCTTTCCTTTCTTTACTTCTATTTTTCCAGCTTTTATTTTTCTTTTCTTACTTCGTGCCCTTCTTCCTATTGATTTTTCATGATTTTGTTCTTGTTCGTCTTCTGTGTCAAAATACCCCTCGTCTCCTTCCTCACTTGGCAGTAGCTCATACTTATTATTTTCCTGAGTAACATCCTTTTCCCAATATTTAATTTCATTTCTTCAGAATTTATGTTTTCTATGTTTTTCTTCCACAAAATGATTAAGCTCATCTTCTTTGTTATTATTTTCAGCATTTTCTTCAATTGTTCCTTTGTCCAGTAACATAGGACAATCAACCCAAAAATGACCTTGGACATTACATTTACTATGCTTTACTTCACAATTTTTAGCTGTATGTTCCCTCTCTCTCTAAATTGCCTGCATCTTTTTTTCACAGTCCTGAACTAAATGCCTTTCATCTCCACAAAAAAAACAGGGTTTTGGCTGTCCCCAGTATCTCACAGTCCCTCTCAACATTAACACTTATTACATTTTGAACATGCTGCATCCTTCCTTCTATCACATTTAGTGTTACTAACATTTCCTGCCCACAGTCCTTACATCAAAAATATTTTATAATATGCACTTCATTACAAACAAAAAAGAAAAAATACTTAATTTCAACAATGTCAGTGTTATCAGTTCTAAATTGTGTATGCATTTTCTTTTTACATTGCAGTCCAATTAAATATATATATATATATATATATATATATAGAGAGAGAGAGAGAGAGAAGGATTCAATAACCCCTACACGGCTCCCTAGATAGCGCAATGATTTGTATTCAACAAGCATCTCCACACAATAAACATTGTGGCATGCTAATTACTACATAAACAGATGAATTGTATACTAATTAACAAACTCAAGATAGTAGAGCTATTCAACAAGCTATAAAGCAATTGTGTACACCTAGTATAGCCATCTGCTTTGTATTCCAAAACCTTTTGGAATACAGCCAAGGAAACTACACTAGAGAGAAAGAATGTTAGGGGCTGCTGCTACTCTTCTGCATGTGCAGCAGATGTAAGTCTATCCTGCTGCTGATGATGATGATAGACTTTGGGCAAGGCAAAGAAGGGTATTTAGAGTTCATTTAACTTTTCATGGTGTGCATGAGGTGGAAGTAGTAAAGTGGTACAGGGTGGATAGAGACACAATCCAGGAACTCTCCAACCTCTGTTGTTGTCACCTGAGACTAAGGGCAAACTGAGGGGAGCCAGTTCCTGTGGAGACCAAGGTATTTTTAGCACTTAGAGTGTTGACTACAGGAACCTTTCAATGTCCAACAGGAGGCATGCTAGGGGTGTCACAGGCATCAGCATCCAGGATCCTACACTAATTCCTGAATGCTGTGTTACAGCATGCCAGTGACTATATATATTCCCCCCTACCCCTGAGGACAGAGCTAGAACTATGCAGGAGTTCTACCCCATAGCACATTTTCCTGAAGTCTTGGGTGCCATACACTGCATGCACATTGAGATCAAAGCACCAACCAGGGAACAGGGAAGGGTCTACATCAACAGAAAAGGGTTCCACTCCATTAACTGCCAGTTCATGTATAATGCTAGGGGAATCATCCTGAATGTGTGTGCTGGCAACTCTAGCAGTTACCACAACTCCCATATTTGGCACGACACAACTCATAGATCTAAAAGAGGTTTTCCAGGGGGGATATCCCTTAAGGCCATTTACTGGGGTATGCAGGGTAACACTCAAACCATGGCTGACAACATCCACAGAGGAGTGCTATAATGAGGCACACACTCAAAAAATGTCATAGAGCATGTATTTGGGCTGCTGAAGTCACAGTTTCAGTGCCTGGATACATGGGGGGGGGGGCTCTGCAGTATGACCCCAGTACTTGTGCCAAAATTATCACAGTCTGTGCTATCCTACACAATATCATACTGTGAAAACAATTGCAGCATGAATATCAAGGACTAGGAGCAAAAGTTCCACCATCACTGACAAAGTCACCACATCAGAAGTCAGAGGGGGATCTACCAGCTGCTGTGGGTGTAGTTAGAAATAAGCAAGCACAATATGCCCTTGCTCTGGCCAAGAGGCAACCAGTAGCACACATGCTGCTCACCTAAGGGGTACACCTTTCATCCTATGCACATACATACATACATACAGTAAAACTGACTTCAGGCAAAGCACACAACCTTTACTTCCTCAATTTAATGGCTGTGTACTGCTAGTATCAGACAGAGTCAACCACAATGACAACAGTTGTAACTGTAGGACTATCAAATTAAGTGTTGAAACCATAGTAGAAAAATACAGGTGTAAAAACATGAATGAATGGCAGATGCCTGCCTAACTGGTACTTGTAAATGAAACTAAGTAGAATGTATATAAGCTCTTCAGCAATGCCATCAATATCTGAAATGACTGACATCTGCTAATATATAGCCATTTACCAAATAATGTGGGCCATGCAACTGAACTATCCATTGTAGAAAACACATTCCAAAAAGTGTATTTATCCCTACAGTCCCATAAGTGGAGCAATAGGCATAATTGTAAACAGTCTCCTCTCCGTCAAGTTCCCTAGCAATAGATTTCCTTTCAGTATAGATTCAGCCCTCTGAGCACTCTGAAGATACAAATGAGATGTGAACTCCTTAGAATTTTGAATACCAAACTTTTGAGTTTGTGTAGCAGTTGTAAACATAGTGTAGTTTCTAATGGCTTACAACTGTGAATAGTTACTCTGACAAGCAAAACACAGTACAGCACAGACAGCATTCACTGAAGTGGATGTGTCCGTGAGCAGACAGTTACAAAGTGGGTAATTAACTGCAGTGAGCTATTAAAACCAAACACCCCACACTTTATATGTCCTTGCATAATAGCACAGTTTCCTGCCTTTGCTGAAAACTGTTGTTGACTGTCATGTATTTGTATCTTGAAAGAAATATGAGAGAATATGCACTAGAGATTGCATTTGTGATAGCAAAGCAGAGATAAGGAAATGATTTCCAGAATACAAAGAGAAGGCAGAGCTGCTGTTTTACAAGCATATTCATAAATAATGTGTGATCACTTATTCCATTAATATGTTATTTACACATTTATTTATTATTTATTACCGGGTATGAAATGTTAATTGGTTGTATGTACACTATTTGTTTGCTATTGCAAAGCTGTGTCTGTGGCAAAGAAAGATAACTCACTACCACTGTGTTGTGTAAGTGCAGTACTCTGATGGTTAAAATCCAGAGCTGTGCAATTGTTTATCTTTTATTTCCCTTTTGTTATCCTTTATTATTTTTGCTTTTTTTTTCATTTTTTCATGTGCATAGTGTGTGGCATAGCGCAAACACAGTTAGCTACTTAAAACTGAATGTTAAAGCCAGTCATCTTCTAGAGCGTCTTAGTGGCATTGTGCTGTGGTGAGCAACACAGATAGTAATGACTGCAGAAATTCCACCTGTTACCTAACTGTCAATATGGCACAAGGTATAAATATGTTGAGCTAAAAATAGAGAGATCATAAGTAAAGTGAGGTTAGACTACCACAGTGGTTATTTTTATTGCGGAAGGGTCATAATGAGTATTTACACAAGTAATATATGTTCGCTATTGCCTTTTAGATTTGCGCATTGCCTACCTATGTGTAAATGTGGTTCACTACTTAAGTAGAAAAGAGAAAAATTTAATTTGGTTCACCTCCCATCACACAATCAAGGTCAGTAGTGATGTACAGTTGTCAGCACTCTGAATAGTACTCAGTGTGGAAAATACACCTGCTGCCTAGCTTTCCCTGTGGCACCAGGTGTGAGTACCGTGAGTTCATGGCCTGAACATAGGTGAACCAGGATTCAAATCCAGCACAATCTACTTTTTAGTAAGGGTGTCTTACTGTCATTTTTCTCAAAACATTGAATACAAAGGTAATAGTACATATCGATAGCTATGTATAGCAGGTTGGTTGATAGAAAGGTATCATTACTGCTTGCATACATATACTTTTGTAGGTATCATATGTATTATGTGCATAACTGGTTTAGCATGCTAATGATAATTATGTAATAAAAATGTAGTTGCTTAACTTTGATGGACACAGTAGTTTACTGAAAATCATATACATCCCTTCCATAATCAAATTATAACTGTAAAACCGCTGAGGTATTTATCATAACTCCAACCTCAGTTAGTAAAGTCATGCAAATCTATCCACTATATTGTCAGACATTAGTCCTGCATCACACCTGAGTATGCATAAGCCAGGACCTTTTAATGTCACACACATACAGACTTAATTGAAATATAGCACCAGTCTTTAAACTGTATATCTGTAGTGACCATGGTTGGCAAACACTTCTTCTATGGCAATGAGGAATACTCACCTATGTGGAAATGTATGCATACTGTTATACATGGGTTTCAATCCCACATTGTACAAATTACTTTTAACAGTATGTAAGTCCCCACAAAACATGTACCAAGTCATGCCATTGATCCTTGCAAAATCATGGCTTAAAAGCCAAATCCTGTAACATTTCAGTGCTGACCATTGGACATAGTGTGACTAGGTATAGCAGCACACGTAAATCAATGCCAAATCTCAGCTCAACACTGCTGATTCGTAAACTCCCTTTCTCTTTGGCAATGTTTCTCTTTGCTTACCATCTTGCAAATGTGGTTGGCAATGTGTGAGTTTGCACACTGGTTGTAAAAAGCTATATCTGAAACTGGCAGGAAACATTGGAGGGCCTTTGAACACATAATAGTAGATGGGTAGGATGGTGCTAAATTCAGGACACAGAGGTTGGGTATGGAGGAGTCAAAAATGTTTGTTGCAGCACTATAGCTGTAGGCTGCTGCAGGGGGACTATACAAGGTCTCGGTACAAGACTGATGCTTGGAACAGCCTAGCCAAGGCTGTGTCTCTAGTGCTACTGGTATACCATACACTGTGGAGCAGTGTAGACACCACTACAGTAACACAAAGAGGTGCAAGCAGGCATGGGACCAGAGGATGGACGGGTTTAGAACTGCTGACACCCCCAATTGTTTAAGTATACAGATCAAGCAACTTTAAATGTTACAGAATACTGTAGATAGCCAAGAGTGGTATGCATAATGCTTTTATGTCATTTTTATTTTCTATTTTACAGCTGCAGTGGAAATCTTGGTGAACAGAGATGCACATGCTAACAGGTTGGATTGACTCAGAGAGGCAAGGGTATGTATGCAGCACAACTGACCCTGATTGTAATAAATATATTGTGATTCCATAGATCAGTATCAACTTCATACATATCTCAACTGTAACAGCAAGCATGCATATTTTCTTTTGTAGCTCTTGGTAATTGTATTAGGCAAGTGTAATAGTGTATTCAGATTATATGGGTTGAATTCCCACAAGTGACCTATAGACTGACATTCAATAGATATCATTTCTACATTTGAAATGCAGCAATATTGGCTTTAATGCCATGCTGTTAAGTTAATCTGTAGTATTTTTAAAGCATATATGGAATATGTGCATATTCCAAGAATTACTTGCAAAAATTCACAGATTCACAGTCATTTTTTGCATTGTGAAAACTCTATAGCAAGTATAATAATAAAAGGATATTCGTTGTAAGAAAGCATGAATGTGACATATCATGATTCTAATAATCTCTTTTCTGCTTTGTCTCATTCCATCCCTTATCTCTCTCTCTCTCTTTTTTTTTTTTTTGGGGCTTACCGGGAATCACACCCTTCTGATGTCATACCTTTCTCGCATCAAACCAAATGCTTTTATCACAGGGAAATAAGCCAAACACCGCAGCTCTGCCTGCCAACCCTCTACCAGTTGCCGCACCAACACCCAGCACATCTGGGACACAATCTGGCAGTACTAGCTCCACAGCCTCTGCCCTACCTGGACCATCCACATCGAGTAACATTGCCCCCAGCTGTTGGTACATTAGTACCCTCTGGGAGTATTGCTGGAGGTAGTAATTATGGCACCCACCAGGAGCTGTCAGAGATAGTTAGTGATGTAATAGAAACTGGATTTGGTGCCTGCATCAGCCACCTAGAGAGGTTGCTCATTAAAACAGAAAAGAGACTCCTATGCCAAGCAGTCTTACAGGGAACTTGAGGAAGGGGACAGTGATGACAGTTCTGAAGGTGAAGACAAGATTCTCCCTGCTCCCATACTTGACAGGCATCTGCCTCCAATGCCCCCTACCTATCCTTAAGTCATGGTGCCCCCCAACCATTTGTGTCCATCACCGTCTTGTTTGCCTGCACCTGCTTCCTCACCTACCCTACCTACCTGACCCTGCTGTTGTCACCCATCTGTGCTGTGGTGACAGCCCAAATTCATCAAATTTTCTCTACATGTGCACATTACTATGTTGAAGAAGTGGAGCTATATGGTAGTGTCCTAATTCCCTCCTGCAAATTCCTTTATTGCTTCCTCTTTGTTCTGCCCCCTGCTTGCCCTCTCCCCATTTCATCACTTTCGTCTCTACCCCATTTTCACACCTTTAATCTGGTCAAACAAATAGAATCACACACTCACACCACACACATGTCCAGAACTGGCCCATAAAAAGCCTTCACTTTCTGTCTTCTGCATTTGCATGGAGTTTGGCATCACGCACCAATAATGAGCAGTGGCAAGTGATTCTTCATGCCCTATGGCAAAACCTGGTGAGTTTTTGCCATCGGCCACACTAGACCAGTTATCTTTGTACAATGGTGCTTAAACATGCTGTGCTATATGTAGAGAGAGCAACAATAGAGTAAAGCCACTACTTTGAAATAGTCTGACAGCTCTGTACACTGCTGGATGTAACAAAGTGTAACTTCCTATGTGACGGGTTGGCATAAATTACTTGACTGAAGATTTTTTTTTGCCCATAACATCAAGGGTTTGATTCCAGATGCCTCTCATGTCATTTCTTACTGTGATAGTGTATGTCCTTGTTATTTTAACCAACCACATCTTAACTTTTGCCCCAGTTATGAGTTCTCATGGCGATATATTAGATACTGGCCAAAAAAAATATTTGCATTGACATCCATTCCCACAACTATAACATATTTATCCAACCTCGGTCTGCTTGTCATAAACCTGTTGTCCCTCTACTAACCCTTTTTTATCCCTATGTCAGTCATGTCATGCTGCAGAGCATGACAGCTTAATAATTAGAACAGACCAAAAACATGACTATGAGTGTTACATTACATGAAACATTCGTATTTGTATAGCCATCCCTCCTTGTATGCACCCCTTCATTCCCATCTCTCTTTATGGGTGTGTATCTATTAGGCTGATGGATGTACAGGTCATCTCAGAGTGTCTGCATGCTAGCATGACTCTGCTGATGGATAATACAAACATGTTACCTTGATGCAATAGGTGATCAGTGCTCCAGTAGTGTGCAAGGTTTCAAAATCTGCTGTAGGAGTCTTTGTGTCATGTTCTGGTAGTAATGGATGAAATGTTCATGTCATATGATGTGGAAACTGTCTTTACTGCGAAGAAGCATACTGCACACACATTTTGTGATGCCCAGCCCTACACAAACAGCATATCTGCTCAGTTATAATAATCATTTCAAAAGATGTACTACCCCTTGTCATTTATAGAAAGCTGAACACACAACTAAGTTGTGATTTGCAATGAGTCTTGCAAAACAGCAAGTAATTGTACAGGTGTATTGAGGTAGGCATTACTGATAAAATTTGGGGAAGACGCACACTTTAGTGTAGTCATTGATTCTCACAATTGAAGTCATGATCACATTTACTTAGCCAATGACATCCTGACACCATTTGTAAAAAAAAGAGAATCATCTGTTTTTGAACCCTGCCTCACCTGTTCTCTGACCAGGAGCTCAGTGCTCTTGCACCCTGTGCCACAGAGAAAGCTAGGCAGTGAGTGTATTTTCCACTCTCAGAACTGTCCAAAGTGCTCATGGCCGCTCATCACCATTGAGCCTCTTTGTGTGACAGAAGGTGAAACCAAATAAAATGTTACACTTTTTTATTTAAGCAGAAAAACACATTTACTCGGCACTTAATATCATGAAAATGAGGAAGGCACAGCCAACAGTTATTTATATGATAAAACTTTGGCTCCAACATTTCAAACACAGACTACAGCATGCATATCCTAATAGCTGCCAGCAATTTCTCCATTAACATGTCTTGCAAGTCATACATGTGAAACATTAACAGCAAACAGCTGTAGTTTGCAGTTAACCCAAATCAGGTTGGTTACTGTATGTCCTCATTTGCACACAGTTTGGCAATGAGCACAGCACCAGTGGACACTACTACTTCATAAGTTCAAGTTGAATTCTTGCAATTTGAATCACGCATTCGCTAATACTTTGCCATCATCCAAGCAAATCAGCTTCTCAGCTATATGCTTTATGAAGAGGCGTATAACATGTCCAACTCTAGTTACTAGGATGTAATCCTCCACTACATGGAAATGCATTCATAAACAGAAGAAGAGCAATGACGTGTACTTGCCTGAACACATACTGTCTAATATGCAGTAATGCACTTGCAAATGATTTAGTAGGACTTAGGCCATTGTCCAAAAGATTCCATAATTACAGAGCATAGCTGCATTGTTATATTTGGTATGGGTTTACAGTGACACTGGACATTAGACATCCATGATCATATCCCATTGATATTGTCAGTAACCTGTATTAATGTGGACATACCTTCATCTGAATATGAAGACACATAACTCCATCATTGCACTACTGCTATTTCCAAAGTGTGTGTGTGTGTGTGTGTCATCTTAACAACATCCTGAGAAACAGGTACCTGTCTGTCTCACTTCTGCAATATGCATTTGTGATAGCTTCTTTCACCTGCTTTGCCAGGATGTATTTATATGTACTTTTTAAAATTGCCCTCACACAATCATATCACAAGCCCTGCCTTTGCAAACAAGTCTCATAACAGAATATGTTACCTACAACACTATGATGATATCATTCTCTATATAGTGCACTCTGACATTCTTAAAATCAGACATCTGCTGTGGTGCTTGCATTAAGTATTATGTTCTTTAGCTTGTGTTATTAGATATAAGGGGTTCTAATTTCATAGCAGTCAACTTGTATGTGTGTGTGTGTAGTCATTAGAGCATAAGTCAAGGCCTGCCACTCTCAGTCAAGTAGCATTTAGAAAATTCTTTTACACTGCTACATGACTGCACATCAATTTCATACAGCCCTCACAACATCCTCTTCTCAGCATACACTGGTGATATCACCCTCTAAAAAGTACACTCCTGACACTGTTAAAATCAGACTTCTGCGGTGATGCAAATGTTAAGTACAGTGTTTTCTAGCATGAGCAATTAGATAGGTAGGGGTTCTAATCTCACAGCAGTCAACATGCATGTGTGTGTGTGTGTGTGTGTGTGTGTGTGTGTGTGTGTGTCAGAAGAACATGAGCCCAGGTCCTACCACACTCACTTAAGTAACATTCACAAGATGCTTTTACACTGCTACATGACTCCACAACAATTTCACACAGCTTTCCCAACATTGACTTCTCAACATACACTGATAATATCATCCTGTATAAAATGCACTCTGACACCATTAAAGATAGACTTGTGCGATGATGCTAGCATTAAGTATTGTGTTCTGCAGCTTGTGTAAGTAGATAGGTAGGAATTCTACTCTCATAACAGTCAACTTGAGTGTGTGTTCATTCAACGATCAGTCTGAGGCAGTTTTACACCAGGATGAAAGTCCACAGCTATGTCAGACACTCCTGCTAACATCTTTTTCTCCGCATACACTAATGATGTCATACTGTATAAAGTGCACTCTGGCACTGTTAAAGACAGACTTGTGCAGTAGCACTAGCATTAAATACTGCATTCCACAGCTTGTGTAACTTGATAGATAGGGGTTCTACTGTCACAGCGGTCAACTTGAATGCATGTGTGTTTGTGTTCATTTAACTATCAGTCTAGAGACAATTTTACACAGGATGCGAGTCCAAAGCTATGTCAGACACTCCTGCCCAAACATCATCTCAGCATGCCCTGATGATGTCATCCCCTATAATGTGCACTCTGACACTGTTAAAGTCAGACATCTGTGGTGGTGCTAGCCTTACACTGTATGGAATGCAGCTTCTATACCTACACAGGTGTGGTGTTCAAAGCTGACCTCAGGCAACTGGTGTGTGTGTGTGTGTGTGTGTGTGTGTGTGTGTGTGTGTGTGTGTGTGTGTGTGTGTCTACTTTGATTCACTGAAAACACATTTCACTGAATGTGTCTACTTTGATTCACTGAAAACTCATTTCACTGAATTTCAAAACACTCACACCAAATCACTAAAGCTCAAATCACTGAAAACTCATTTTACTGAATCACATTTCACTGAATGTAAGTACTATAGGGCAAATAAAACATATATGCCCTTTTCCCCACTGCAGTGTGATCCCAGAGTTAGTATATATAGTTAGGGGGTGTGGGTATCACAGCCCCCCACCTACTTTTGGTTTTATATTGTTAGCTTTCAGTGAAATGAGATTCATAAATATGAAAGCTAGGTAGGTGGGGGCTACACCCCCCACACCCCCAATGTGGGGGGCTGTGCCCCCCACACACCCTAACTATATATACTAACTCCAGGAATGCACTACAGTGGGGAAAGGGTATATACATTTTATTTGCCCAACAGTACTTACATTCAGTGAAATGAGTTTTCAGTGAAAAGGAGCTTTCAGTGATTTTTTGAGGGTGAATTGAAATTCAGGAAATGAGTTTTCAGTGAATCAAAGTCGACCAGTGTGCATGTGTGTGTGTGTGTGTGTGTGTGTGTGTGTGTGTGTGTGTGGTTGGTATATTATGATCATTATATGATTTTTCTTAATCTATTTTCATTTGACTCTTACTCAGGAGAACCTTTTACATAGCCTCTTGAATCCAGCATCCCTTTTTTCCCTCAGCCTACATAACATCTGTTCTGTGGAACACTGAAGATGTCATCATCTCAGATGCATACACACATTGTGAAGAAGAGCCCCTCCACAACTCTCTGCAAGCCATCTCCAGGCCACTGGATGTGTGATTGCTAATTTTGTCATGGGGTCATGCACATGTCACATATGGGCAGAGGCAGTCTGTATTAAATCAAACACATCCACACATATGTACATACCCCTACTATCACATAGCTATAGCAATTTCTGTTTAAATGGTATAATAATGTCTAAGATTTTATGTGCTCCTGGCTGGAAGTCTAGTAATGTTCAGTAACTCTCTGAACATTGCACATATGGTGTTGTCATCCACATGTGCTATGTTGAGGTGTGGCTGTAATGTATCCATACAACAGTTTATTCCAGTCTGTGAATTGAGCTACCATACTGATGGCCACTGTTGGCATTTGGTTACATGTGCCTAACATAATAGCTGTAGTAATATGCCTCCTGAGGACTGTTGACATCAGATGATGCTATGTACATACTGTTGCCTTACTAAGACGTGTTCATGAACTGCTGTATATCAACATTCTACGCAGTTGTCATGCAACCATCACAGTGACAGATGGAGTATGGCACAAATGTGTATGTGTATACCTAGGAATGTTATCTGACATACAGCAATATTATGTCATACTGATTACATGGGCACATACTCCTGGATTCATCCACATGCTGTAATGCTGTTATATAGACAAACATTTGATATGTTGGGATTCACTTGCAGGCTTGGGGTATACATTGTATGCACTATTGCACTGCAATTCACAGAGATTATAGAGATGTTCCCCAGCAGCACTGTGTGACTGTCAGCATTTGTGTCATCAACTGTTCTGCATGACCCACACTCATCTCACTTATGTGTCCTCATATGGTATCAATGCACTCACCCACACATTTCCACTGTTAAGCATATAGGCATATGATGTACAACTGATGTAATGATGTGAAATACGTAAAGTTGTATGACTGTGTTAACATTTCCATGGTGTTGCATGTGATTCAGACCTAACGTTTTATTTGGAGGTGATGTGCAGCCTGATTTCCAACTGTAGCATGGGTACAGCTGTAGTGTCATTGTACTAAATCACAGACGTATCACTACATGAAATCAGTTTTACCACTTGATAGTTTGCATAAACATATATAGATGTACGTCAGGATTTCACAGCAGTATAACACTTTCACTGGCAGTGTCAGGGGTACATTGATCATGTGGCACATGTGGTGAGTATTGCTATGTACTTAAACAGGCTGCTGCTTCTTGTGTTTGTCTCCAAAAACAAAACAAACTGGTAAAACTGACAAATAGGCAAGCGGACTGTAGGTACACCACACCACACCATTTATTGGAGCATTGACTCTGACGAAAGTGCTCACAATAAACGGTGTGGTGTGGTGTACCTACAGTCCACTTGCCTATTTGTCAGTTTTATCTTGTTGTATTTGGCACATGTACAATATCACAGTGACAGCTTCCACACTCACTGACACTAGACTTTGCACTGCTGTACTTTCTGTGCACATGGGCATAGTTGATGCATTGCCGTCAGTGTCACAGACTGCTGTAACATTCATTATAACAGATCACTTCTTAATTCACTTGTCCATTGCAAATGCTTCAGACTATATCCATTGCTATTACATGTGGCAGATGCATGCAATACGCAGCTGTGTTTAGGATTCCACTCAAAATAGTGTGTTGTTTGTAAGTGTTATCTATACGGCTGATGCCTATGTCAGCCAGGGATGCTTTAGTCAAGTGTATCACCTTTTGCTCAACGAACTCCCACACATGTCAGCCATACAGAGCTATTCTTTGGGATGCATGCCCATGAGGATTTGACAGTGCAGACTTCCCTTCAAGGTGTTGTACTAGATGCTTGTGTGATATGTCTTTTCATGTTGCACCCAGTAAATACATAACTCAGTGACAACATTGATGCCATGGGTTTGATTCTTGCAGGTGTGGATTATGGCTTACATGTTATGCACACCTCTGGCAAGGACTTCCCCTGGTTTCAACTCCAGGTTTAACACTGTCCCTCTTAACCCCTCCAAAAATTGGTAATTTTGTGGGAAGGGGCTGTGAATTCCCCTTATAGCATACTGACAATCACTGTACATGCCTGTTCCTGCAGAAAATTTAGAATAAGTTCCACTCACATATTCTGTTAGTGCTGCAGATTAATGGTAGTAATATTGTGCCTGTTTCTGTCTGAGTCTGTTGCTATGTGTTCATGAATGATTGAGAGGTATACTGACATGTCAGTTATATTTAAGAAAGTCATTTTGCAGATCTTCACACTATGCACATACCCCTCTATTGGATATACTGTCCTTGCTAAATGTCCACTCCAGTGAACATGTCAGTGATGTTTATATCATAACCATTCATCTCAACTGATGTAACCTTGTGTGACAGTCACATATATACTATCATTTGTGATGATATAATTTACTTGCACAGGATGTATAGACAGCAGTATGTACTGTGCTACCTACATATGTGCTTATTGTAATGCTACTAACTTGTCTTGGAAGTGTACATACATTGACATATCCTATCATGGGGATATTGCCATATTTACCAGCCCTCTTTCCTTATTCTTGTCATTCATGTCTGTGTCCATTTCATTAGAACACTTTCCCTGCCTCGTGTATGTTTCATTGTATTTGTCCTTGCTGTTCCCCCCTTCATATTTCATTCTGCACATAGTTGTCATAGTGTACATTGCACTCAGTACACCTTTCTTTACTGTATTTATACTGGTGTTATTACAGTATTTTCACCCCTGGTAATCATGGCGGCTGTCTGTACAATCTTGCAGAGCAAGTTTGTTCATAAACCTGATTGCTTCTTGTTTCTGTGTCCATGCTGCTCTGCACGGTTTCCTAGCAGCAGCACTGCTGCTGGCCATGAAACCATGCTTGTATATATGTTAGCATGATGAGCAACATGAATATATGATTCACGCTGCTGCTCATTGAGTTGATGTGTGAAACCCATGTAGGCCTTGCACAAAACCTACATAGAGTTCATTGAATTCTTGGGAGAGTCTTTCCATGGTGCAGTCTGTTGTCTTCTTCCTACCTCAGACATGATTTTTCTAATAAACCAAACATTTCAAAAGTCACTTCACAGAAGTCCTCAGTGTCCAAATGTATTAATGCTCATATGTCTTTTATATTAAATCTTAAAGGCAAAATTATATTATTCAAATCATCATATCTATTTAAACAAAAGTCTCTATTTCAGTTCTTACTACAGGCGTTTTAGTTCTGAATTGTTCATTTAAAGTCTGTTGCTGCATACTTCTTTCTGTTACCACAGCTGCTTCTCTTTCTATTCTTATACCATCAACATACTATTTTTTCTTACCCTGTTGCTGATGCTTACCTTTCAAACTAGTTACTCCACCAAACAAACATATACCAGTATTTTCTGCTCCTTTGTCTCCAAAATCCACTGCTTTTCCTGTTGAAACTGTCATTTCTTCTGCTTCCATAATGTGATCAGCTACTTCATTCCAGATTGTTTCTGCTCGGTTTTCTGGTTCACTTTTGCACCATTAAAGTCAGTAAATCCTGTATTGATAATCTATTTCCTTCTACCTCTGTTGAGATAATTTCCACAGTTCAAGTAGTTTCAGTCACTGCTTGATCTGTTACTTCGAAAACACCCACACTGCTCCATCTCTCATAACAGCAAAGTATGCTACCTCTGTTTTAAAGTGTATTTCTATTGATTTATGGTTCTTAACATGCTAACTCCATTTCATTAGCAAAGTACGCTGTCTCTGTTTTAAAATGTATTTTCTGTTGATTTATGGTGCTTAATCTGCTAACTCCATTTTATTAGCAAAGTTAACAGTGCATTTCTTAGGTGACATAAATGTTTCAAGAATTTGTTAAAAGTCCATTTATCAGTTTCAAGAATCTACTGCCCTGTCCGTCCCTTAATTTGTTTCTTTTTTCTTTTTTTCCATCTACTTTTACACTTTCTAGTTCACCCAAGCCTACTCCTCTGCTCTTTAATTCCCCATCTGCTTTTGCGGCCACGAGACTGTCTCTCAGTTGCGGAAACCTATAGTTGAAAAAACATCGGACTTCATTGCACTTGTCCAGAAAGTGCTCCACTGTAATTTTAAAGTGTAGTCATCTTATTTAAACAGCTTGTGCCTGTTTAACATTTTGGTAGGCAGTATTGGCATTCACAGCACTGAAACGACAGCTGTTTGCAGTGCTGCACTTGCTTCCTGCCCCATAAATCCTCTCTGGCTTCGTTATTTTTCTGAGCTCAGTAACTTATTGCTCTTACAGTTAATCTTTGAAGTGGTTGCTTATTGGCAGCCTTTAAATGCATAACTGCTGGGCTTATTTCAATAACTTGGAGTAATAGGTAGCCGGTCTGCTATAGACAAAGCTACACGGCAAACAATCAAGTGGCTCCTGGATCATGTTCCTTACCCACCTGTAAATTGTTTTTGCAAATTCCTGTGCATAAGGTGGGCTTAACCCACCCTTGCCCTCACTGCGCTTGGGCTCACTCCGCTCCCCCACCCTACCCCCATTCACACCCATCCCCTCTTTCATTAGATTTACACCTAACCACACCCCTTCTACCACCAGCCAATCCTCCTCCTGCCTCCCCCTCTCCCACAACTCCGGTACACACCTTCTCAGCCATCCACTATGTGTCAACTCATCTCCTTGCTAACCAATACTCTTCTACTCCACCTTCTTTACCTCTTGCTTAGCTCCACCTCCCTCCACTCATGCACCATATATCACATAAACTCTCCTACTCTCTCTCTATCCTCCACAAACAGTCACACCCACACATACACTGCCATCAGCTCTCACCTCTACAACACAACTACTTTCCTCCTCCTACCTTTCAAACACTTGCCTAGTAACTGTACTTGTTCTTCAACACACAGATATGTTAAACTCACCAACAAAATCACACACCTCATTCTATACAATATAACACTAATTAAACTCCAGACTGACATCCACCCCAACCCAGGGCCACTGACCCACAACCTCCTTGCCCTACGAGTTCCCCTCCCAGCCCTACCCCAACCTCTAGCCAACACACTGCTAACCACCACCCACTCCCCCCACTTTCAAAAACCAACAACTCTGACCTAGTCTTCATAAACTTTAACCTTCGTAGTATAGTAAATAAAATCACTGAATTCCATGCAACCCTTAAAGCCTACCTGCTAGATATTGCTGCAATAACAGAAATCTGGTTAAAGCCCCACATTAAAGACAAAGGAATTATTAGAAATGTATACAACATAATTAGATTAGACAGACAAAACAGAAGGGGCAGTGACGCAATTATGTATAAAGACACACTCAAACTAGAATTATTGAATTGTCCCCCTCCTGAACTTCCTAACTCCGAAACTCTAACAAGATGCCTAACAATAAACCCTAACAAAATTATTATCATAACCGCCTACCTCCCCCTTGGAAACAACCTCCCAATAATTGAAAATCTCCTCTCCTGGGCCTCAACCAATTTTAACCAGGAAACCATTATCTTAGGATATTTCAACCTGGACTGGCACTCCTGCAACTTCAACAACCCCTCTAATTTCCTAAACCTCTTCAATTTCACCCAAACCATATCCTGTCCCACCCATTTACATAAACACTCAAAAAAGCAGTCCACTCTAAATTGGATACTGACTAACAAACCCAATCTAGGTTACTTAGCAGGCTGCCTTCCTGACTCCCTCAGTGTCCAATCACCTACCTTCCTGTACAGAAAATGAGTTCAGACACAAAACAACACAATATACAAAACTGTCCAGAACAAGAAACCCCCCCCCCCAACCTTCCACCTTCAACCTTCTACTTCAGCAAAGTAACTGGTCACCTCTTAAAAACCTCCCACTTGATCAGGCAGTCCACTACTTCAATAATACCTTTCTTAAAATCCTTAACAATCTAGCACCCACAAGACAAATTAGAGCAAAAACTAGGCACATACCTTGGCTAACTAAAGATACCATTGCACTAATGACACAAAGAGACAGGGCATGGTCCGCTTACCACGCCACCAAAAATATAAATAACCACACAATATATCAACAGCTCCATAACCAGGCTAAGAAACAGATAAAAACAGACAAGCAAAACTACTACTTCTCATGTCAAAAAAACCCACCAATAAAACTCCAAACAATTTTGGCAAAACATTAACAATCTTCTCAACCCAGGATATACCCCAACACTCCCTCCTGACACCTCCAAGGCTACTGTTCCTATAGCTACACAATTCGATGCCCACTTTATTAACCCAATCTCTTCACTACTTGGTAATCAGACTGCTCAACCTCTCACTGTACCTAATGACTCTTCTGACTTCCACAGCCCTTCTCCTTCTCCTCAGTCCAAATGAACTACATAAAATCACTCCTTTCCAAGCTCAGACACTGGTGTCTAGCTGCTGACCAACTACCTAATGAATTCCTTAAAATTGCTGCCCCCTCAATTGCCTATCCCATACCAATCTTGATCAACCACTCAATCTCTGAACAATATGTCCCCTATCTATGGAAAATATCTCACATCATTCCACTGCACAAAGGAGGCCCCTCTAAAGATCTAACCAATTACTGTCCCATAGCCATAGCCGCCAGAACCATAGGGCGATGGGGAAGGAGTGCCCCCCCCCACTTTTACAGCTGCAAAACAACACAGAGGGTGCACGCATGCATTGAATTTAACTGCAAAAGTGCGCCTGATTGCAGAATCAACACTCACAGGTAAGCTTATGGCTCCATTTACTGAAGCTGCTCTGCTGGTGCTCCATTTACTTTATTTTAATGGACTAAGCTGGTGCTATGTAAGCTTAAGGCTCTTACTGAAGCTGGTGTTATTAAGGCTCCATTTTTACTTTACTTACTGAAGCTGGTGTGTCCGTTTACTTTACTTTCTGAAGCTGCCTCAATACTCACGGGTAAGCTTAAGGCTCCGTTTACTTTACTGGTGCTGTGTAAACTTAAGGCTCCATTTAGTGAAGCTGCCATTTTTGCTTTATCTACTGAAGCTGCCATTTTTACTTTATGTACTGAAACTGCTCCCAAACCTGCGCAGAACTCAGCATGAGGTACATATTATGCCATTCCGTTGCCTATGCAGTGATCACAACATGCTTCTTGCTCATCCAGTTCCCATTTTACAAATTCCAAAGCTGTCAGAGAAGCCTTTCAGATGTTGCCCTGTGTGCCCATAGATGTGGTGTGAGGGTTCGTTGTTTTGAGCATGGGTTATTAGGACATATAAGTAGTAAGAGCAGGATATATCTGTAAAGGTTCTACATTTTTATAGATTTAGATTCAGATTATTGCATTATCATGCACTGAAATGTTTGAGGAATTTTAATGCAGATCTGCATTCTTCTAGTGTGTAATGTCATCAGATAAATTTATAGCGTTTATCTTTTGTATTTCATTTGTTGACTAGGTAGGTGGGCTATTCCATAGACCCTTATCAGTCATGACTCAGGCTCAAAACAGAGCAGTACAAAGATAATAAAACAGATGGCTGATTGAGTAATGTATTGCAAGTAATGTATATAGGAATGTTGATGTTACTGCAAAGTGTTTATATATACACACACACACACACACATATATATATATATATATATATATATATATATATATATATATATATATATATATATATCTATAAAATGTGTGTGTATTAGAAGTTAAAAATATATGTATATAAGGAATAAAGTAAAACTAATGGTAAGAAGGTACCTGTTCACCTGAAGGATACTGTTACAAACTAATTGGTACTATGTATATGTATTTCAGTGCTTACACTCCCATGTCAACTGTGTCAGTTTTTCATAGTTATAATAAAGATGCATAGTGTGTACATATCTACAGTTAAGGTCTACTGGTGCACTGCTCTGCCTCCCATGACTCTACTCCTATACAATTATTAAACTGATTTTGAATTATTTACTGGGTAAGAAGATAGGTCCATGTCAAGTGTGTATTTTGCAGCTACATCCAGACTACATGGAGAAGGATACATGCAATATATGGGGGGGGGGCAGTTTTTAGAGTAGCCAGTCAACCAGCAAATTTATTTTTATTCTTACAGGTACTCTAGTCTTCTTCTGTCTTTTCTTTTAATACTTCTGCCCTTTTTTCCTGTAACATTCTCGCTAAACATTTGTGGATACTAATCACTAGTGCTAGTTCTATCACTAGAATCTATGAACACCTTTATACCATTGAAACACAAAATAGGAACAACGCCCTTTACAAACATTCACAAGTTTGCCCCAATTATTGTGATAATAAGTTTGGCATTTTGGAAATTGTAAGGTTGAGCACGAGAGGAGGAGATTGGGGGAATGAGATAGAGTCCAGGGAATTACATTGGCAATTAACTTTGCAAGTCAAGGAACCCCCCCAGCTATTAA
Organism: Protopterus annectens; assembly: GCF_019279795.1. NCBI lineage: Eukaryota > Metazoa > Chordata > Ceratodontiformes > Protopteridae > Protopterus > Protopterus annectens. The sequence goes on from NC_056737.1 coordinate 1,345,829,937, forward strand.
TGAACACTTGTCTTTGTTGCCCATTTTAAAGCAAAGGGCTAGAAAATTATGATTTAGACTCAAAATTGCATTGTTTTTAAATTGTATTTTTAAACATTGTTTTTAAACACATTGTTTTTATTTATACTTGTTGGTTTCAATACTGTTAATAATACATGGAAGTGCAATTTACAGTTTGGGGCTTATCTGTGCCTTCAAAAGGTATATTGAGGCAATTACTAATTTAGGCTATATATTAGCTGGCTACATTGCCAATTTATAGTTTGAAAAAGTCTGTCATGAGAACAGACAAAAGCGCTTACTACACGTTTTTGTGTTTGGATTACTTATACTTCGTTTTATTGTCTTGGTATTACACTGTGGACATTCTGTGTCGAATAAACCATTCTGTTTGGAATACTTCAGTTGTGTGGACAGTATGAGTCGAACTTGGATTGGTGTTTCTTTTTAGTTTGTGGATATTAATCACTAGTGCTGTTGGTCATCATTTGTGTAATTCTTTAACTTCCATTTTTTTATAAGCACTTTATTAGAAGCAATTGTTTATTAGCTGTACATCGATGCCTTTTTACGTGTCATTCCACGCATATCACTATTCAAGACATACCATTAATTTAAACATCACGCCCAGAACTCACCGTGAGGTATGTGTGTGTGTGTGTGTGTGTGTGTGTGTGTGTGTGTGTGTATATATACTTTGTTCTGTTCCTCTTAAAAGTTGTAGTTTTGTGGCAAATCAGTGATAACGGAATTCACTAAATAATGATAGCCCTTTAAGTTTCAGTCTTTCTATCTTTTTTGGAAACACATGGTAACACAAAACACTATTTCAGCAACGTTCTAAGATTATAGAAGCAATATTTAAAATGTGTCCCTGGTTTTGGGCCTTTGCCCCCCCCCCCCAATAAATTTTGTCTTTTTCCAGATTTCTTCTGCTGTGAAATTGAGAGATCTAGTTGTGTCCAGTGGATGCTGCAGCGGTAGTGATGTTGACTCACAGCAAGAGGTTCTCTGGTTTAATTCTTGGCTGGGGTACCTTCTCTGCAGAGTCGGTATGTCCTCCCTGTGTTCGTGTGGGTTTCCTCTGGGTGCTCTGGTTTCCTCCCATGTTACAAAGACATACATCTGGAGCATTTCTCCCTGGGCCTCTCCTGAAAATTGGCTTTGTTCCACATCAGACTTTCCTGTTAAACAAATGTTAAATAAAAATAATTTCAAGGAGCAGAGACCTTCAGGGATAGAGAAGTTTAGTGTTGCTTATTCCAAGTCTGTTTGCATTGTTAGTAGCACAACAGGTAGTAGCCTTACTTTTGCTGCAGAAGGCTATGGGTCTACTCCCAGAATATGTAGATGGATTGCACATCCATATCAACAGGGATACATAACTAACTGTACTGTGTTGTACTTTATAAAGGGAGTGGATGCTGCAGTCCTGTGAATGCCCTCCTTTGGAGGATGTAGAAGGCTATGGGTTTTACTCCCAAAGCATGTAGATGGATTGCTGATACTGTACTGTGTTGTATTTTAAAGGGAGTGGATGCTGCAGTCCTGTGAATGCCCTCCTTTGGAGGAGTTACCTAGTAAATATGAACCTGTTATCAGTTTGCCATCCATTCCCTATTGCAATATTACTAGCTTATCATTTTTAATGTAACATAGGCAATTTATTCTTCAAGAGCAACAGCCACTTTATTTGTAGATGAAACAATGAAATGTAAAGTTGTTTCCTAGCAGCAGCCTGTTCATTAGTTAGAAATCTCTTTAATGTGGAATTATTTAGATGACCTACTTCTGCAGAGATTGTGTATATTTACTGATATTGGTGGATTGTAATGACAGACGTTTGTGGCCTTTAATGGTTCAAATTTTCTGAAATGGGTAGTTTTGCCATTATTGGTTCATACATTTTGTTTCATTGCTTACTAGAAGACTGTTCAAAACTACACATTTAAAATCCATTCTAACAACTGGTGATGTATTATACAAGGAATATAATTTAATACAGACTGTTCAAAACTAGAAATTTAAAACCCATTCTAACAACTGGTGATGTATTATACAAGGAATATAATTTAATATAATCAGGAAGGTGAATAAAAGAATGCATACATGTATGCATGACCCTAAAAATGTGTTTGAAAACAGCCCAGAGGAAAGTGTGAAAGGCTCAAAATCATGGGCAAATTGTAAGCTTTAATCTTGTTACCAAAGCAATGGATGATGGTAAAACAGTTCACAACACATTACCTTGACCTGGCCAAGCCTTTTGACACAATCCCCTACTCAGGTGTAGTGCAAAAGATGAATACTGTAGGAGAAAACACTTGCATCACTAACTGGATTGCCATTGGTTCATACATTTTGTTTCATTGCTTACTAGAAGACTGTTCAAAACTAGAAATTTAAAACCCATTCTAACAACTGGTGCTGTATTATGCAAGGAATATAATTTAATACAATCAGGAAGGTGAATAAAAGAATGCATACATGCATACATGTATGCATACATGCATACATGTATGCATGGCCCTAAAATGTGTTTGAAAACAGCCCAGAGGAAAGTGTGAAAAGCTCAAAATTATGGGCAAATTTTAAGCTTTACTCTTGTTACCAAATCAATGGATGATGGTAAAACAGTTCACACCACATTACCTTGACCTGGCCAAGCCTTTTGAAGCAATCCCCTAACTCAGGGGTAGTACAAAAGATGAATACTGTACGAGAAAACACTTGCATCACTAAATTGGATTGCCAACTTGCTCACAGGATGCAGGAGATCAAAATAGGGGAGGTGAGGAGTCACCAATGGAGTCCCCCATGGTTCAGTGCTGAGACTTTTTCTATTTGGCATATACATTTCAAAAGTTGAAGGAAATACCAAAGGGCTTTGACCTGCTAAGTTTGACATGTCTGCAAGTTAGGAGCAGTTATTGAATCCCCAAATGACTTAACCATCATGCAGGAAGGCTTGTCCCAAATAATAAATGGTGTCAAAATCATGACAATGCCCTCTGAGAACTGACCCACTTGTTTGGCATTTGGGAACTTGTGTGTACAGTGACCTAACTTTTGACCAACATGTGCCCAGAGTTATAAGAAAGCCTTTCTGTATTGCACAGCTTATAAACAAATTGTGACTAGATCTAGAGAAGTTGTTGTCTCCCTTTACAAAGCTCTCATTAGGTCAATCATTTTGTATAATGCCCACTTTGGCATGTATCTGTTCACCCCCATGAAACAATTGGAATACCTTCAGAGATGCCATACTAAAAGGATACAAGTCCTAAACAACAGGTCTTGCTTGGATCACCTCAAAGATTTATTACTATACTCAGTATCCTACAGAGTGCTTAGAGGTGATATGTGTGGCATACAAGGCATCCTCCGACTAATACAGATAGACCTACTGAACATCAGCAAGTCAAATGGCATCAGAAATACTAAGTCCAGATATCTAAACTGAATGTTGTGGAGAGTTAGATATATATCACAGAGGCTACCACTATTCCAGAACAGACTATCCATAAAAATAAAACAAAGCTCATATGTCCATATTCAAATGCAACTTGGATCCAAGGATGGGTAATAGAAAATGTACTCCAGGATTGCTCTTCATGCCACTAATGGATAGAAGCAGTTCCTAAATGCTGCATCCCTTACATGGGTCCCCTCAAATTATCTATGGTATGATCACAGTTATTCTCACTAGGGCTAATACACATTTATCAGCCATGGGATAGGTAAGAACAATCAGAAAATGTTAAGTCAAGCACCAAAAGGGAATTGGCTAAGCTTAAAATGCCCTCCAAGTGAACCTATGTTGTGGTAGTAAATACTTATAAAAACTGCCCTTTTTAGATCACTAAGTGCCCCTCCCACCTTCCGCCCCCCCCCCCAGTCTTCAACAGCTTACGGCACCTATGCCCATAGCCATCCTCACCCCTTTAGCCAAGATCTTAAAAAAATGCATTCACTCCCAACTCCTCACTCACCTCCTTTATCACAACCTCCTCTCCCCCACTCAGCATGGCTTTAGGCCAAAACATAGTACCAGCACTGTCCTACTATCTTTCAAAAACACCATACGGGGTCTCATTAACAATGGTCAAATGGTCTCCTATATATTTCTGGACATTTCAAAAGCCTTTGACACATTCTCCCACCAAATCCTACTAAATAAACTATCATCCCATGGTCTTAACTCATCAGCCCTGTCCTGGTTCCATAGTTATCTCTCTAACTGTCAGCAGGCCACCAAGGGGGACAACACTCTGTCCTCTCCACTATCCATCACTGTTGGCATATCCCAAGGCTCTATACTTAGACCCCTCTTTACAATTTTTACCATCGACCTCAGCTATGCAACCCAACTAGCCTCCACAGTCTAGTACACCAACGACTCTACACTAATCTGCTCATACCCCACAACCCAGGATATACAAACAACAATGCAAAAATCCTTCCATGACATAGAAAACTACCTCACTAACCATCAACTTAAACTAAACCCTAACAAAATTAAATTAGCTGTTTTCAGTTATAATAAACCCAAATCATGTCTGACCCCACTTTCAATGCTCTCCACAAATGGAACCAAAATAGAATCCACTAACCAAACCAAACTTCTAGGTGTCACAATTGATAAAAACCTAAGGTTCGATACCCACATCTCTCTCACCATCAAAAAAGTCCACTCTAAACTAGGCAACCTATATAGAATTAAACCTTACCGATAGTGCCAGACTAGCCACTGCCCACACATAACTGCTCTCCACACTCCTCTGTGGCTCACAAGTATTTACAAACATTTGTAAATCAGACCTAAATAATCTTGAATCTTATTACAGAAAAATTGCCAAATTTGCTACTGGCCACCCCTACAGAACCCACCACTGCTCAGTACTCACACAACTCAAATGGTTAGAACTCCCAAACCTTCTAACACTAAGCCAACTGTCCATAGCCCACAAAATAATCCACAAACCAAATGACTGCCCAGCACTCACCAGTCTAATCCAAACCAACAACAATCATAAATCACCAAGATCCTAAAATAAACTACTACTAAAGATTAGCCAACCCCACAATACACAAGGCATTGCCCTCCACTCCTATAAAATTGCCAAACTCTGGAACACCCTCCATCAATCTATAGCTAAAAACCCTAGCATTCATGAGTTCAAACAGCTCCTCAAGGAACATCTAGCTAAACACTGGCTCTGCTCTTGTCACTCTGCTGGCTAGGCCACCCATGTATCACCTTAATCCATCTCTTTTTCACAGCTACAACTAGTATCTTCCTTTCACTAACTAGGTTCAACACTCTATCTCAGTTAGCATTGGAAACACAAATTCTGCTTTGTCTTACAACTGCACTGCTCTTTCCTGACAGACTGTATAGCACTGTACTCACTACTAGACATGCTAATAATCAACTACTAGACATGCTAATAATCATCCCCAACTGTACCATTTAAGTTAAATGGGTTAGGAGGGTGGCCTAATGGTTAAGGTGTTTGCCTTATAAACACGAGGTGCAGGGTTTGAATCTCACAATGGATAATTGGCTAGGCTTAAAATAGCTCGCAAGGGCAGTAAGCTTAGTACTAATCTATGAACCTATATCAAATTCGTGAACTGTAGCTATTTAGCTATTACTATACTGATTTTCCTTTGTACAATGTTAATAACATATATATGTGTGCATCTTTATTGTTCAATACTGATAATTTTAAGTAAGTAGCTATGTATCTCTATATATGTATATATGTAAGGAGCTTTTCTCCCCAGGCCTCCACTGAAAATGAGCCTCTTGCCCAGCTGGACATTACCTGGTAAACAAGTGAAATAAATAAAAAATAAATAAAGTAATATCCTCCATGTTGGACCTCTCACAACCAAATCAGCCTAGTAGGGGTCCTTTATTTATATATAAAAATAACTCTTGTTTGCAAAATATTTACATATTAACAAACGTATATCAGTTTATACAATCATACAAATGTTTTATCCCTGTTAGGACTCCACTCCTATGTCCATAACCACCATCTGATTTTATTTAATATTATATATATATATATAATATTATTTAATATTGTTGCTAAAATCCATTTACCATTAAACATAATTTCATTTATTCTTTCATTCCATATAACCCACATAGCATAAAACAACTTTTTATTTATTATTTTAACATATTCTTTACTTATATTCTTATAATATCCATATTTAATCATATCTGTGTTTATTTTATCCACTTTTTTATATCTACAAAAAAATCTTCTTTACACAGATCTCCCCATATTTTTTACTCTTTTACACTTCAAAAAATGTTCCATAGTTTATTTTTTTTGACAATGTAAACATATTTTATCACTTTTCTTCTTATATGGCATATTTCCTTTTATTGGCAATTTATCTATTGCTAATCTCCACAAAAAATCTTAATATTCTACTTTCTGATTACAGCATTTGCTTCTTTTTATACCTTTAATTTTTTCATCTGTTAGATTTTCCCATGGTTTTGTGTAGCATTTTTTTGTCATTACATTCTTATACCATACTTTTCTATCTTTTATTTTCCACAGAAATATTTTTGTTGGTAATATTTTATTTCCTCGTTTATACACTCTTTTTCCTGTTTACTAATTTTTACCCAAACCACCAAATTATCAAACTTATATTTATTTTATTTTACTACTAATCTCTCATCTTTTTCATTTATCCACTTTAACACTTTGCACAAATTTAATGAAGCAGCATATACCACTGGGATAATTAACCCTAAACCACCTCCTCCTTTATTTGCATATAAACTTCTTTTTTCTGGTTTTACTTTCTAACCCCATATAAATTAAAAAAAAAATCTGCAATAATTCGTTTTCAAATACTGCTGGCAGCATATCTACACTTCCTAAGAATATTTTCCCATCAGTACTGAATTGATCAGATAAGCTTTTTTTCTGAATGATAATTTATATGTTCTCCAGAAAAGACAGGTTTCTTCTAGCTCTTCTATTGTTTTTTTTTCCATTGAATTCTACTTGCATATTTATTCTCCAATTTTGTACCCAACACCCAACCCAGTATGAATCCTCTATTTATACAAAATGACTCTTATTTACAAAATATTTACATATTTACAAATATTTATATATGTGCAGATATATAAATATACAAATCTGTTTACACATATTGATAATTTCCTATACAATCATGCTAAATGTTCACTCTTATTAGGACCCCATTTCTTTTTCCATAACCACCATTTGATTTTGCTTAATATTGTAGCTAAAATCCACTTACCATTAAACATAATTTAATTTATTATTTCATTATATATAACCCATATAATATAAAATAACGTTTTGTCTATTCTTTTATCATATTATTTACTTCTATTCTTATAATATCCATATTTAGTCATTTGCATGTTTATTTTATACACTTCTTTTATATCTTCAAAAAATCTTCTTTACATAGTTTTCCCCATAACTTTTTTTACTCCTTTCCATTTCAAAAACACATGTTCTGTAGTTTCTTCTGCTGGACAATGTAAACATATTCCATCACTTTTATTTTTATTTGGCATATTTCCTTTTAATGGCAATCTGTCTGTTACCAGTCTTCACAAAATATTGACATTCTACTTTCTGATTACACCATTTGCTTCTTATTTTTATAGCTTTAATGTTTTCATCTGTTAGATTTTCCAGTGGTTTTACATAGCAAAGTTTTACCATTACATTCTATACTATACTTTACTTTTTCTATATCATCAATTTTTATTTTCCACAAAAATATATTTTCTTGGTAACATTTTGTTTCTTTATTTATACACTCTTTTTCTCTTTTACACTTTTTACCATACCCCAAAATTTATCGCACTTATATTTATACAGTTTTACTACTAATCTCTCTTCTTTTTCATTTATCCACATTAACACTTTGTACAAATTTAATGAAACAGTGTATACCACTGGGTAACTTAACCTTAAACCTCCTTCTTCTTTATTTGCAAACTCCTCTTTTTACTTGCTTTAATCTAGAACCTCATATAAATAAAAAAATGTCTGCAATAATTATTCTTCAAATACTGTTGGCAAAAGAAATATGCTTGCTACGTATGCTGTTTTTCCAACAGTACTGAATTCATCAAGTAAGCCTTTTTTCTGTATGATAATTTATATGTTCTCCAGGAAAGACATGTTTGCTTTATTTCTTTTTTTCAACATTGAATTCTACTTGCATCTTTATTCCCAAATTATATACCTAACACCCAGCCCAGAAGGGGAAGCTTGCAGTTGTCCTGGCCAAATTTCCCAAGTCAGTATGAATATCATCTCAGGTCTCCACTGAAAAAGCTAACCCAGACTCTGCCACAACTTGCTGTGAGGGAAAAGTTAGTTTGCTTTTGCTTTTTGTATTTTGTATTACTTTATTGCCTTCTTCTAGTTTGTAAATTGTGATTTGTTTTCTTTACACTGTGTTTTACTTGTATTCTGCTTTTAATTGCATATTAAAACTAGGAATGAGGCCACAGCTATGTTTCTTGTGAGTTACACAGAAAATATTTCCACCCTCCCACCCTAGTGCTGTGTTCTTAAACTCAACTGTCTTTCTAGCTGCCTGCCCTTATGTTAATTTTCCCACATATCTCCTTCCCTCTCCCTTTTCATTGGCTGTTGTGAGTAAGCAAAAAGGATCATACTGTGAAATCACTCCCCTTCAACTATTTCAATTTATTGGCCATCCCACTGTATTCCATAGAACCAGAATACAAAGTGCCCACCCCCTTTCAATCTGTCTTGCACTTTTAAAATTATTGGCTCTCCACTTAGACAGCTAAAGCTTAAGTTAACCCCCTTTCATATCTAACTGCTTAGTGCACACTGTTGTGCTTAGGATATTAGCCTATTTTCCCATCTTACCTTTAAAATCTACAGCATATATTGCAAGACCACCAATTATTGGAGAGCCCACATTCTGCCTCTCAGTAGTCATCTTGAGACTAGTGCTTCTGTATTCTCCTGGTGAGAGAAGACCCACAGGGATGTTATTTTTTTGAGACTGCTGACCACTGGAACGCCTAATAACTGCTTCACAGGTGACAGCCTAGAATTTGTGCTTGTATTTTGCTCCTGGTGAGAGAAGGAGCAGAATGCATTGATTCCTGACTGTTTCTGGTTGAGCAGTGAGTGTCTGTGTTTGATGTTCATGACTGGTCTGGTTGCTGTTCAAGGCAACTACCAGGAAAAGGCTACAACCAGCCTACAGACTCTTTTATCATATGGGACAAGACTGTGGATCACCAAACAGGCTGTGGCCTGCTTCTCAAGTTGGGATTGGTGCTAATGTTTTGCTTCTGGTGAGAGAAGAAGCAAAGGAGCATTGTAACCTAGCAGAGTAAAGCTGTAGTGAGACCAGCACTAGTAGTAGCCAGGCAGTAGGCCTTCAAGTGACTCCCCTCGTTTCATCATTCTTGACAAGATAATTCTTTGTTTTCAGTAAGTACTGCTTGATTTCTTTCTAGCTTCAGAATACCTGCAAAGTACTTCCTTCTTAAATTTTCAGCATGTACTCATTAGCTTCCACTCAAGTGTTTGGCAGTGCCCTGTATAGACACAAACGTCTTAAGTGACATTTTTCCTGTAAAAGCACAACTGAAGTTTCATCAATACCTAGTTGTACATAGGACAACTAGTTTTCAGTGACAAGCACTGTCCGCAGAGTTGCAAACTGGATACACCTGACATTGCCCTATATTCTCACTCCAACTGTCTAATCAATAAAAAAGGTCTGTTGCCATGGATATGCACTTTCCTGCTATCTCTATTACCAGCTTAGTAGATATGGGCATCCTGAGGCAATGTAGAAATTGCCTTATGTTTACTGACAACCAGTTAATTGTCAAACAAACTAATGTAGTATGTAAGAGATGTACTTACACAATGTCACTGAAGGCAAAGCTCTCACATAAAAGTACTCCTAATATCAATAAGGTTGTCAGTAGTATACAAGCTGCACCCATCACTCACAATGCAAAGCAGACATATAGATCCACATATGCTGAGGCACTTAAATGTTACCTTCCTAAACCATAAAGACCTCCTAGATGAAGTACACATAATAAATTCCCCTCAGCAGCCCCGAATGCACTCTTTCAAAACAACACCCACATCATCACATACCGCTGGGTCAATATAGGAACATCGAATGACAAAAATATCGAAGCACACAACATCAAACACAGAACATCGAATGCACATAACCCTGAAAATGCAGAATACTGAAAACAAAAGTCACAAACAAAAACACTTGGCCATCCGCTCACCTAACTGTAACACACCAAACACCACACCTCTTAAACTGTCAAAACACAACCCAGCCACCTAATATAACTACCCTACAAACCTATGCATTGAGTACTCTACTCCGCTCAATAAAAAGTAAATATGAAAAACAAAACCAGCATACTACCACACAACAATAACCAAACTATATACACACTATCAAAAAACAGCAAATTATTTACAATATTAACTACACAAACACACAATCTACAGCCTATTAAATACTAAAACACGCAATCTACAACCTATTTCTTATATCCCCCAATATGGGGGGCTGTGCCCCCCACAACCCCCACTTAAATATGCCAACTCCGAGATCGCACCACAGTGGAGGTAATACATTCACATGTTATCACTCTGATGATATGTGTCTTTCTTACCCTGCTATTGCACAGTGATTCGTAGCAGACATTCTTCACATTTCCCAGTGATGTCAGGGTATTGAACTTTGCATGGGCCAACTATGGCAGTCTGGGGTTTCCATTTTCAGAATTTTGGGCATTCGGCATTGTTCGCGTTCGAGGTTTAGTGTTCAATGTTCCAATATGCACCCCATACAGCCACATCTCAGGGAGCCTCTACTTCTATGCCCATAGGGCAAGCCACCACACAATCCAACATTCTGGTCATTGGAGACTCCGTTATGAGACACACTAATGTCCCTCTTACCAGGCTGAGTAAGAAGAAAGTCATGGTTCGTTGCTTATCAGAGGTTAGGCTCTGTCACATTACACACGCACTCAAGTCATTGGACTACAAGTACCAGTATGACTCAGTCATAGTTCATGTGGGTGTTAATGGCCTGAGATGTACCTTCCTAGACTATATGAAGATAGAAATCATGGACAGAAAGGAAAAAGAAATGAATATTAAGGGGACTCCTTAAAACAGGATTTGACGAGGCCTTATCTGAGTGTACAGTTGAAGCTATCACTTCTTCCTCATCTTATTCTTCTATTTCAAAGAAAAGAACACAAAAAAATCACCACAAGGGCCAAGTGAACACCAAAACAATAAAATCCAAAATTCACAAGGAATCACAGGAAAACTACCACATGGTACTAGCGTAAAAAATGTTTAATCTCAGTTTTCATGAACACTTCTTCAGAACACACAGACACAAAGTATGCTCTAGCATATAAATACACAATAAAACCATTAATTGCACCTAATTAACAAGCCTATTCGAAGTTAAAACACATTTAAAAATTAACTCTTTAATTTCCTATTCCCTAAATAACACTTGATGTTAATGTGTTCATTCAAACCAGGAAGGCTATTTGCCCCTAGTTTAATCTGCCAAAAAACGTCCTTTGTTTCAACTTGATTTTTGAAGTTATCACCTCTTTTATCTATTTTAACTTGTTCTAACACCATGAAACAAAATTTCTTAAAATTATTACACATAGTAGAATTCTTAAATAATGCATTATTCCTGTCCTTCCTTTTAATAGCACCTAAATGTTCTTTAATCCTGTCACTTAGATGCCTGGTAGTCATGCCAACATAAAAGGAATCACAGCCAGAACATAAAGCAAGGTAGATCACCCCCCCCCCCGTTTCACATATATATCTATGTTTAAAAATGACGTTATAATTCATATGTGACATGATAACAAATGGGCTGTCATAAATATATCTACAAGGACACTCATTGCATTTATAAGTCTCTTTGTTCTTATTACTTTTAACAGAAGGAACTTTAGTGTCACATCTTTCTAACATTTGTTTAATACAGTGAACCTTAGTGTATACAAACTCTGGTTTATTTCCTAACACTTGCCCAAGATCTTTATGGATGCTAATAATTTTCCAGTTATCAGAAACAATGTTTCTGGTACTAGAAGTATCTACAGACATTTCTAATAATAGTCATGGAATTTTAGAAGAAATTTTGTCATTGAGGCAAACAGAACACAGCTCTGGATAAAGTGCCCCTGATATGCAAAAGAGCAAATCCAATGAAAAAAACTCCAGAGGCACACCACGACAAACGGAGCCGACCTGATGAAGCATTCAGAGAAACGTGAAAGCGCTTACTGGCCATTGTTTTGTGTCCTTTGTGTGAATAAAAAGGTTTTCATCAGGTCGGCTCCATTTGTCGTGGTGTGCCTCTGGAGTTTTTTTTCATTGGATTTGCTCTTTTGCTTATCAGGGTCACTTTATCCAGAGCTGTGTTCTGTTTGCCTTGACTGCTTCTGTATTGGATTTCAGCTAAGGAGCATGACAGGAGAGACCATTTCCACAGGATTTAATCTATTGAACTCCACTTTGGGAGAAAACTCAAAACAGAAAGAGGAGGTGTCTTTTTTTAAGACTTTTGAAAGCAGAGACTAATCCATTATTGAAATTGACCAGGACTGAATTAATGGCTAATACTGATCAAGGTAACAACACCGTGCACAATATAAATGTGATACAACTTACCAGGAAGCTGGAAAATACTTTGGATAAGCTTAAACATACACAATGGCAGAGGACGCACATGGAGGCTTGCCTCTGCTTTAAGGTAGTACCTAGAGGTCTGCAAATTTTAAAGATGCCCACTTTTGGCAACACATATCCAGAGTTGCTAACTAAACGTCAACAGCTGAATATTGAAACAAGCTATGGTTATATGCGGTTGCTCATTGAGCAGTATATGGACATTGAGAGAGGGCTTATGGATGAAGCAACTAAGACACAGCAAGAACTAGTGACTGACCTTTCAGTGATCAAAATGAATGATTTTTTGTTAGAACTAAGTACACACTTAGCATTACTTGAAAACAAATTAATGCAGGCGAAAAAGAAAAAAACTTGAGAGAGACTTTTTGTTCTTCCAAAAGGGGAATGTCTTGTCATGGCCACGGGAACCAATGAGAGGCAGAGATTCTGGCCAACCCACAAACATCAACCAATCATGAGTGGCAACCTCACTTCCTACTACGTCAGCTGATATACCCAACGTCAGTGAGAGAGAGGAGAGTATTGATGTGAATGGACGTGCTTTTGGGTCTACAGAAAGTACAGGAGAAGGCTCACGATGTGAAAATAGAGACATTTCCATTGTCCAGGATATTCGCAGGAAGAAGAAACCGATACAGGAGATGGTGACAACGTCAGATGTTACAACTCCGTTTTGTCCTTTTCCATTGCCCTTCCGAGCATTTCAGAAGTAAGCATGGAGCTCTCAATCGAGGATGAGGAAACGCAAGTCATCAGAAGAGAGGCTGGTGTTCCAGAAAAAGATATTGCAACTGGTGAGTCAGACTTAGTGATTAATCTTTCCAGTTATGTTCTAAATGAAACAGAAAGGGAACTTTTAAATAAAGGACTTTCGTTTATCCCAGCCAAGATCATTGATTGTACTGAATTAATGTTGGACATTAAATTATTCATGAGGAAAGTTAGCTTAAACATGTTATATGGTGGTAATGTGAGTAATGTAACTACAGGTTTTAGAAAACCATCCACTGCAAACCCCAGTTACATCCCTTGTTAGAGGTGTTTGAGAAAGCTTGTGAGAGGGATTTACTGAACTTATTGGAGGGAGGTAGAGCTGATAGGAAAGATGTTTTTTACAATTTGAATGTCAAGGAAAGAGAAGCACTCAAGACTCTTCAAGACAATGAAGGAATTGTTATTAGGCCCGCCGATAAAGGCGGAGCTATTGTTCTAATCGATAGAAATGTTTATGCAAGTAAAATGAGTGATTCATTGGGAGAGCAAGGGACCTATCAGAAGTTGAATGCTGTACAGTTAGATAGCATTATAAAAGATGTACACAGCACATTATATGATATGTTTATATATAATGTTATAGATTTTGAGCTGTATAAATAGTTTTTGATCGAGAAACCTGTGATTCGAGTCATAAGGGGACTACCTAAGGTACACAAATGCTTGCTAAATCCTGCTTTGACACCCACTGTCTCGAGTAAAGGATGGCTAACAGAGTCTGTATCTATTTATGTTGAGAAGGAATTAAGACAGGTAGTCGATGCGACAACAACAGTGATTAGAGATACTCAGCATTTCTTGGAAACTCTGACAGAGTATGTGACAACAGGAGGTGATATATCCTCAGATTTGTTAGTTACTTTAGATGTCACCTCATTGTTTACTAGTATACCAAATGAAACAGGTGTTGAATATATGAGGTTGTTCCTGATAGAGAAAAGTATGCCAAGAGATTTGATCATTAGATGTGGAATTCTCATGGATGTTATCTTGAAAAACAATGTCTTTATATATGATGACAACTATTTTCTACAATTGAAAGGTGTAGCGATGGGGACTCCATGTGCCAATTCTTATGCCAATTTGGTAATGGCGTATTGGGAGGATACCTATGTGATGCAGAATACACAGTACACAACTCAGATCAAATACTATAAACGCTTTGTAGATAATGTTTTTTTTTGGTTTGGAGGGGTGATGAGGATAGTTTAAAAAGTTTCATAGAGTATATAAATGGCACTACCACTTTTCTCTCTTTTACAGGGAATTGGTCCAAGAAAGAGAGATCATTTCTAGATGAGTTAGTATGTAAACAAGATGAAGGGATAAAGACAGAGATGTTTAGGAAGACTTGTGGAAAGAATGCATTGTTACATCGCACAAGCATGCACCCTCCACACATCTACCGAAATGTAGTTAAAGGTCAGGCCCTAAGGGCCTCCAGGCTCACCAGTGAAGATTCTGTGTTTCAGCTCAGGTTAGACAGTTTAGAGAATAAATTTATGATATTCATGATGAGATTGTGACCAGAAGGGACACCAGGTAAACCATACATTAAGAGGAATAGAGAGAGATTATGTACACAGACTAATGGAACCAGAGGTACTGGTAATATCAATAAGATAGTGATACCCTACACAAACAATAGTAGAAAGATTAAGGAGATCATTCATAATAATTGGCACATACTCAATTTGGACAGTAAAGTCAGAGAAGCAGCAGGGAATACACCAAATCTTACATACAGGAATACTCAGTCACTGAAAAGGATATTGTGCTATGAGAAGACTGGTAGAGATAGGACCAGATCTGTCGGAGTAGGGACGTTTCCATGTAGGTGATGAAACCATTGCAGTTTCATGTCTGGGAGCAAGGAATTTGTTCACCCTGACACGGGTCATGTGTTTTCTTTTAAGATATATGCATAGTGTAAGACAAGGGATCTCGTGTATCTAGCTGTATGTCCAGTTGCTTCTATGTTGGCAAAACCAATAAAGCGCTGCGAGAGCGTGTGAGGGAACACATTTATGCCATCAGTAGAGAAGATGAGAGTAATGCTCTTGCAAGACATGTAATCCATACAGATACAACACAAGTTTCTATTTATGGTGATGGAATTAATATACAAAACAGCGAGGTTACGTGATGTCGGGAACCATACTGAGAAGCAGGAAGCTAGATGGATCCTGAGGTTACAAGCAGATAGGTTACACAGCCTAAATGATAGGGTTTCACTGAAACCCTTCCTTAAAGATAGACCCCTTACTCACTAGTCACTTTTAATGGGCAGACCCCTATTTATTACCTTGGTACACAAGTTTGAATACATGTTTTTATATATATATGTGTATGAAGTTTTTATGGAATAGTAATTTTTATATGGAATAGCAAATGTTTATGGTAATGAAATTTTACTAACATTATGAATGTTAAATGGCTAGAATAAACATGTTTTTAGATGTAGGACATTTATATGAATGCCCATATTTTATATGTCAATAGTTGTATCTTGTTATATATATTTTCTATGCACATTTTATTAGTTAGTGTGTATGTGTGTATATATATATATATATATATATATATATATATATATGTTTTGTTTTTGTTGCATGCACACATTTGCATATGCTTTCTCTATGCATTGTTATGTGATGACACACTACATTTTTCAGTATTGTAAGCATTACTAGGCAGAGATCATTTAATTGATTCTTGATTACTGCATTAATTAACAATGTAATGGGATGATTTTGATTGGTGCAGGCTGGTTAAACCTGCCTTTATATTGATGTAATATAGAAGGAGTACTTTTTAAGTCTGAAGAAGTGTTCAGAGAAACATGAAAGCGCTTACTGGCCATTGTTTTGTACTGTTTGTGTGAATAAAAAGGTTTTCATCAGGTTGGCTCCATTTGTCGTGGTGTGCCTCTGGAGTTTGTTTCATTAAATTTTGACATTAACATTATTATTAGCAGTGAAACCTTCTTTTAAAATAGGTGGAAAACACTTGTTTCTCTTATCTGTAATTTCTCTCGATGTCTTTTCTAGTAATTGTAATGGATAATTTCTATCTAGAAACAGCTTAGTAATATATTCCACTTTACTAAAAACTTCCTCTTCACTAATCATCCTGGAAGCTCTAATATATTGTCTCCTTGGTATTTTACCCTTCATATATCCAGGATGATTACTTGTCCAATGTAAATAGCTGTCAGAAAAAATATTTTTTCTGAAAATGCTGCTGTTCTTCTTCTTCTTTCGGCTTTTTCCCGGTTAGGGGTCGCCACAGCGGATCACCTGTCCGCTCATGATTGGCAGTGGAGTTTTACAGTGTCGAGTTGACAGCCCGGCGCCCAACCTTCCACAGAAGGCACACACATGCACACACTTACACCTAGGGCCAATTTAGAGTGTCCAATTCACCTACTGCATGTCTTTGGGATGTGGGAGGAAACCGGAGCACCCAGAGGAAACCCACGCAACCACAGGGAGGACATGCAGACTCCGCACAGAAGGCACCCCAGCCGAGGATCGAACCGGAGAACCTCTTGCTGTGAGGCGGCAATGCTAACCGCTGTACCACCGTCTGAAAATGCTGCTGTTAAATTGTTTAAATTCTGGATCCCAAGTTAATTCAATGTCCAGAAAATTAACTATATAACAATGATCACCTACTGTAAAATCTAAAAAAGTAGAAGAACTATTCAATTTGTTCAAAAATACATCAACATCAATATTATTACCCTGGATAACAAAAAATAGGTCATCAACATATCTGTTATAAAATAATACATTATCATAACCTTCCATGGTGGCCAAAATCTCTTTTTCCAACCATCTTAACACAAGGTTTGCAAAAGCTGGTGCTACACTTGCCCCATTGCAACAAATTTTTTTGTTTATAATATTTGTTGTGAAAATAAAAGTAATTGTTATCCAGAATAATCTCTAACAATGTACAAAACATTTGAATTTTACTACTTGTAAATTGACTGTACTTGTGCAAAAATTGCCTTATATAGTCAACACCTTCCTCTACAGGTATAGAAGTAAACAGCAAAACTATATCAACTGTGACCATGGTTATATTACCAATGTCATTACCTCGGCTAAGCTGGAACTGCCTAATATGAATTAAAAAGTCCCAAGAATCCTGACAATAGGAAGACAATTCCTGTACCAATGGATTCAAAATAGTATTCATAAATATTGATATACCTTCAGTAGTGCTACCACTTGCCGACACAATAGGTATAAAAGGGGGTGGGTTGGATTTTCATGAATCTTAGGTATCCCGAAAAGAATATCTGTACGTGGATGTTTAGTGTAGAAGTTATATAACTGAACATCAATCTCCTTATTGACAAGCATGTTGTCTAACAAGGAGTGTATATATGCATACTGTTTTTGAATGTCAACAGTAACAACTTCATAATCAGCATGATTATAAGTAACTCTTCCATACTATTGTAGGAATCCTGACACTTCATAATAACCAAGCCACTCCCCTTCTCGGCCTTCATAAACCTTAGACCATAGTTCATTTAATACCAAGCATTCGTTTTCAGACAAGTTAAAAAAAGATTTGTCAACTTTGTTATTTAAAAGAGACCTAATGTCTCTCTCACAAAACATTTCAAACTGTTTTAGAGTGAAATGTAAAGCCGGATTAAATGTGGAAGGTCTACTTAGACAATCTCTAATTTTAATGTCCTTGAAAATAAATGCTAAATTAAGCCTTCTGGTATACAACTATAATTCTAAAATACTATGCGAGAGACAAGACCTATGACTCAGGATTTATCCCAATCCGAGTCTAAGAATTTTACAATGGTAATCATTTAAATGAAAGTCACTCAAGTTGAACAATTTTGTTTCTTCAAGACCAGAAGTTATTTTACTTTCACTTTGCTCCATGTACAAAATTGGTTCTGACCACTGGAAAGATTCACTTGCAGGAGGACTGTTTAATTTGTCACAGGTTCTCTATGCAAGCCCTGACAGAAAGAAAAACAAATTAATATTAAGGGGACTCCTTAAAACAGGATTTGACGAGGCCTTATCTGAGTGTACAGCTGAAACTAGCACTTCTTCCTCATCTTCTTTTTCTGTTACAAAGAAAAGGCCTTTTTTGGTTCCAAGGTCCTTGGAACTGTCTAAGAAAATGCATAAGTCATCCTTGGTACTGAAGAGTTCCTCGGCACCAGAGGATTTATCTTATTCTAGACAGAAGCTCCTTTCAGACCTGAAAGCATCTTCTTCTGCACCAATAGATTCCTCTGTGCTGAAGCTATCACAGTTGTCAAGAACTAAATACTCTCCTTCCATTGATCCCTTTAAGGATATGCCACACAGCTCTTTGCAGAAGTGAGACCCCCTAAATCTCCATTCTCATCTTCTATCTCTTCTAACAAGAGTCTTTCTGAGGCTGATATATTGAGACTGGTGGATCAGCTCCTGATGGCCAGGGGGTTACCCTTGGTTCCCTGCCATGCTGGCATTGGAACTAGCCTAACTATACCTCCTCCATACCCTCCTCCTCCAACTCCTGTAGAGACTCTGGAGCCCTCGGTTCTGACACCTCTGGCGTCAACTGTTTTGGCTCTGAAAGTATCCTGTTCTCCAGTTCCAAGAGTTGTCTTGAATTCCTCTGAGCCTTCGGCACTGGAAGTCTCCTGGGGTAATGATTCTCTGGTTGGGTCCGAGGGGCTTGGATCAATTTAATTTGCTTCAGAACCATTCATGTCCCTTGGTACCTTGGCCTTTGTAGGATCCCAGGCTTCTGTTCCAGAGGCTGTCTCCTCAGTGTGGGGTGTGACCCCGGTTCTGAAGGAGTCCATTTTGGTTCTGGGCTCCCATCCCTCTATGGGGGGAAGCCTTTAAGATAATGAAGAAGGCATTGTCCATTGGGGATTCTCAGTCTTTGCCATCCCTATTGGGACAGATTTCTACTTCCACTTGGACTGAGCTATCAGTCTCATCCCCGGGACAGAAGGCACAAAAGTCCCAGGTGACTCCCACTTTAGTGGTCTCCTCTTCAGACACTTCCCCGGAACATCCCCTGAGGAAGTCCCTGTGAAGAAGAAGTAGTGCAAGAGGAAGCACCTGGACTCCCTGGAAGAGTCCTTCACTGAAGATACTGATTTTGATGAGGGGGAAGGTTCTCCTCAGGTCACCCCCTGATGATGTTTTCTTCGGGGACATTCCAGAAATCCTGAACCAGAGGGGTGGCTTGTCCTCTATTCAACCTTCCTCACAGTATACCTGGAGGCCTTTCGTGCCCAGCCGTCTACTTCTTAGATCTCTCTGCCAGTTGACCATCTTATTAAATTGATCACTCAGTGGGTGTGGAAGATGCCCAACTCTATAGAGCCAATCCCCAAGAGGCCTGACCATATATTATCAGCCCCTAAGGATGAACCACATTGGTCTAAAGGGATTCCTGTTGATGCCATGGTGATACAGGCTGTCACCAAAAAGGAACTCGCTGAAGAGAGTCTGACTATCCATCCTACTAACAAGGAGTCTAGGATGTTAGATAGTTAGTTTATCCTTCAATGACCTTTGCTCTAAAGTCCTTGAATTATATGGCACACTTTACCAGATTACAGAGAGATTTGATTAAAGAGCTTTCAAATACTCTCTCAGGAGCAGAGACTGAAGGGGTCCATGACAGTTTCCTCTCAGCTTGCAACCTTTGATGCTATCTCTAGTTCATCCATGAAGCTCATTGCCCACACAGCTGAAGGAATGACTTGGGCAGCGGGTTCAGGCATGGCCATTAGAAGGCATTTCTGGATGTGCTTGTGTGACTTTGCGGAGCCATTTAAAGCATATGACGTCAATGCTGCTTTTGATGGATCTACCCTTTATGGCCCCAAGATAAAAGGCACCCTAGTCAGATGTGAAAAAGATGGCAAGACCCTATGTCCCATAGGCATACATTTCCCCACTCCTCAGAGACCTTATTCTAGGAACCAAAGAAGTGTGAGACTATGGTTTAAAAATCCAAAGGGCCTTTCCAACATTCACGAGGCAAAGACTTCCCCCGGGGCAGAGGGGGAAGCAGTGGAAGATGCAGTCCTTGGGGTAGAAATGGAACGCAAAATCAGGGATCCAGAGAATCCTTCTCTGGAACATCCTATCAGCATCCCTGAAAGGGGGCCCGATTGTCTTCCACTGGAGGCAGTCAGGGGATGATTATCCCTGCATCAACCTGCCTGGCAATTGTTAACTTCGGACAAATGGATGCAGGGAATAATATCCAGAGGTTACAAAATTCCTATTATGAGTACAACACCCCAAAAAAGACTCCCAGATGTTCCACCTAATCAAATAGAAGCAGTAGTATTAGAAATTCAAAAACTGCTCGACAAAAGAGTCATCCAAACAGTCTCACCAGACCAAGCAGAATCTGGTGTTTACTCAAGATTCTTTTTAGTGCTCAAAAAACAGGGGACTAGAGACCCATTCTGGATCTCAGCCAGTTCAACAAGGCAGTCCACCAAACCAAATTCCGGATGGTCTCAGTTCAGTCAATACTTCCTTTCTTGGAAAAAGACAACTGGGTATGCTCTATAGACCTCCAAGATGCTTATTACCATATACAAATGGAAAAAAAGCTCCAGGAGGTTTCTTCGCTTCTGGCTAGGAGCCAATCATTTCCAGTTCAGACCACATCCCCCAGGGTGTTTTTTTAAACAAATGCATGGCAGTGGTTGCAGCTCACCTCAGACTGCAAAGTTTTCGGGTCTTTCCATATCTCGACTGGCTCCTTACCGATACTACCAGCCATCTGTTAGAACAAGCAAGAGACTACACCATAAATCTTTGTACATCTCTAGGCATAACAATAAACTTCAAAAGTCCACCCTTCAGCTGTCTCAGCAACTGGATTTCATTGGAGCTCATTTAGATACTGACAGGTATTTTGTCTCTCCCTCCAGAGAGACTTCAACGCATCAGATTCCAAGTCAGACAAATTCTTAGAACAACAGGGTTCCAGCAAAACTTGTTCCTTAAACATTAGGATCCATGGCTGCATCAATCACACTAGTTCCCCTGGCAAGGTTTCATATACAAATCCTACAGTGGTTGCTAGCTTTGCAATGGTCCCTAATACATCTATCAGTGTCTCACCAAATTTTGATCACCAACCACTGCAAACAGGATCTCAAATGGTGGCTACACTCCGACCAAATTCCCTCAGGTCAGCTGTTTACTCTTCCCCAGCCCCAAGCCATAGTGACCACAAATGCTTCCCAGATAGTGTGTGTGGGGGGGGCATTACCTTGGAAAGACCGTCCAAGGCACATGGTCCCAATTGGAGGCCAACTTGCACATCAATGTTCTGGAAATGAGGGCAGTGCTGTTAGCATTGCAAGCATTCCAAGATCCCCTTCCTTTCAAGATGGTAGCGATTCAGACAGGCAACATGTCAGTAGTCTGGTATATAAACAAACAAGGGGGAACCAAATCTTACCCACTCTGCCAAGAAGCACTCAGTTTGGCAATGCGTGATTTCTTCCAACTGCTTTCTGACAGCAACACACATTCCGGGAATTTCCAACATGATAGCGGACAAGTTGATCAGAATGATACTTTTGCCTCATGAGTGGTCTCTCAATCCTCTAGTGGCGAACAAGATTTTTCACTATTTGGGCCAACCTTGCTGTCACCTTTTTGCCTCTCCCATGAACAACAAGTCCAGAGGTTACTTTGCCCTAATCCCCCCTCCAGGGGAATCACCCAGAGATGTTCTTCTCCATGATTGGCCTCCCGGTCTGCTATATGCCTTTCTCCCAACTCCTCTAATATCGCAATTCCTGAAGAAAGCCAAAAGGATGCAGAACACATAATCATCATTGCCCCTTTCTGGCCTCAGCAAGTATGTCTTCCCTTTCTTTGGCCTCATTTAATACAGAAACCATGGACTTTTGACCCAGCTCCAGATCTTCTAACTAACCCAGAGGGCATATTTCATCCAAATCTCCAACATCTCAAGCTCTCCAATTCCCATGATCACCAGACATCCTTTACTCCTCTCATGCCCAATGAATTATTATAGCTCATCACAGACCTTCGACCAGAAAACTGTACCAAAGCAAATGGGAGAAATTTGCTAGATGGGCCTCGAACAAAGACTAGACCCTTATACTGTACCAGCCCCATTCATGAAGTTCTAGATTTTCTAACTACACACTTTCAGTCCGGTTTCTCTACATCCACAATTAAAGGCCATCTAGCACCAATTTCAAATTTTCTTTCGGGCCCGAATGATTCTTCTCTAATGTCTCACAAGTTTTGTAAAGCTTTCTTAAAAGGACTCATGATACTTAAACCTCCGTTTAAAGAACCAGCTCCCCCTTGGGATCTCACTATTGCTCTTCAGGCCCTTACTAAGACTCCCTTTGAACCATCAGCATCCTGTGACTTGAAATATTTGTCTTGGAAGACTTTACCCCTGGTTGCTATCACTTCCACAAGAAGAGTATCTGAGCTCCAGGCTCTATCCTGCAAATCACCCTACTTGATTTTTCATAAAGATAGAGTTGCACTTAGAACAAACCCATCATTTTTACCAAAGGTAGTATCTGAAATCAACATTAATCAGTCTCTACAATTGCTAGTATTTTTCCCTAATTTTTCAAACAAAGGGGAATATGTCCTTCATTTGCTAGATGTGCACAGACAACTACATTTTTAACTTCATAGGACAAAGGTTTTTAGAAAATCGAATCAGCTATTTGTAGCATTCTCTTCCCCCCATTGGGGTAATTCATTTGCTAAGGTTACCTTAGCTAAGTGGCTCAGAGACTGCATAACATTTATTTATCACTCTAAAGGTCTCCAACTTCCTAAACCAGTTCAAGCCCATTCAACAAGAGCTGTGGCAACATCAGCAGTTTTTCAAGCCAGAGCTTCTTTAGATGACATATGTGCAGCAGCTACATGGTCTTCTCATCATACCTTTATCACTCATTACAAACTGGATCAGGTCTCAAGGGGTCGAGCATCCTTTGGCTCTATGGTGCTTAGGAATATTCTTCCGTGAGACCTCCCAAGGCTAAAGTAGCTAGGGATTCTGTCCCACTGTCAAGGATTGGGTGAAAATTGACAACATCAGATAAAAAGGTTGTCTTACCATAACGTTCAATCTGTGTTATTGAGCTTCACCAATCCTTGACATACCCACCCTCCTTCCCCCTTCCTAAGTCTCTTAGTAGACTGGATTATTCCTTAGCTAGTTTCCTTTTAAGGACTCATATCTGGCCTTGGTCAATATTATATTTAGATGACCACATTTGTTTCTACCTTTCTATCTGCTAATTTCTTGAGCAAACTCGATCTGAGGTAACTTTAGAGAGGAGCACTGTGGGTAGTGTCTGGCTCGAGATTTTGAAGAACACGAGCTGGAAGATATGGTTGAGTTGGTTCTGAGGTTTGGAACCGAACCCACTGTCAAGGATTGGTGAAGATTGACAACACAGATGGAACATTAAGACATAACTTCTTTTTTTGACACTTACCTGCCTGCTCTGGCTACGTTCTCTCATAAAAACATCCAAGGCCAACTTTGAGAGAAAAATCACTATGGACACTAAAGATAACCACAAGGCCTTCTTCAGCTATGTTAGAAACCTGGGCGGAAACCCTCAGATATGTTCAAAGTTAGTTCACAATGACAAAAAATACACTGAACCCACAGATATTGCTAACATTCTGGCAGACAGGTTCAGTGCAAATTTCTCCCCTCCCTCACCCCCAAAAGAAGAAATACTTATCCCAGCTGAATGTAACCTCCCTGTCATCTCAGATGTCCAGGTGAGAACCGCCCTCAGCAAAGCTAAAAACACAGCATCAATGGGACCTGACGGTATCCCGGGTTGCGTGCTACGTGAACTCCAAGAGGAGCTAAACCCGCATGTAAAAATGCTATTTAACCTTAGCCTTACTACAGGATATGTATCTGAACACTGGCGTACAGCAACAGTAGTCCCACTCCACAAAGGAGGCACCTCTACAGACCCTGGTAACTACCGCCCCATAAGCTTAACCAGCCTGGTCTGCAAAGCTATGGAAAGAATCATTATGGAACTCATAAACAGAGACATTGGGGACTTACAGACACTTGATCCCACCCAGTTCGGCTTTGTAAAGGGCAGATCCTGCCTTTTTAACCTGGTTGACTTTTTTGAAACAGTCACTAGAGCCATTGACGAGGGCAAAGCAGTCCATACAGCCTACCTGGACTTGGCTAAAGCTTTCGACACAATACCCCACTCTGGCATCATAGACAAGCTCAACAGCTTAAATGTAAATCCATATGTCACACGATGGGTGGCAAACTGGCTAAAGGATAGAACCCATAAAGTCAAAATCGCTGGAGCCATGTCAGACTCAAAGCCAGTCACAAGTGGTGTCCCACAGGGCTCTGTCCTGGGACCCCTCTTGTTCGGCATTTATTTCTCAGATGTGAAAGCAAACATGGGAGGGTTGTGGCTGACAAAGTTCGCAGATGACTGCAAACTAGGTGGCATAGTCGATACACCAGCTAACACGTACATCCTACAGAAAGGCCTCACTGAAACGGACAACT
Organism: Protopterus annectens; assembly: GCF_019279795.1. Classification (NCBI taxonomy): domain Eukaryota; kingdom Metazoa; phylum Chordata; order Ceratodontiformes; family Protopteridae; genus Protopterus; species Protopterus annectens. Next base: position 1,345,855,112 of record NC_056737.1, read on the forward strand.
GGTGCCGGAGTCATGGCCTTAAACTAAATGCCAAAAAATGTATAGTCATCCCCTTTGGGAAAAACAAAGTACCCACAAATTATCATATAGACAGTAACCCACTGAGTACGGAAAAAGTAATCAGAGACCTGGGGGCCCAAGTCGATAGTGACCTCTTATTTGACACCCACGTTGCCAAAGTGGTTAGAAAGACTTTCTACCTTGCCCACCTTATCATGAAGGGATTCACATCCAGATCAAAGGAGGTCATTGTACCCCTATACTCCTCCCTTATCAGGCCCATGATTGAGTACAATGCCCCATTTGGTATGTACCTCACCCGGCACTTGCAACAGCTAGAGAGACCCCAAAAGTACCTCACCAAGAGGATCAAGGGTCTCCAACATATGTCATATGCTGCCAGACTAAAGAAACTCCAGCTCTATTCAGTAGCATACCACCTGCTCAGAGGTGATCTGTGCCTGACGTACAAGGCCATGTCCAATAAGGAATTGATGGACATGCTCCACCTCAAAAAATCCAAATCCATCAGAACCACGAGAGCTAAAGATTTAAACCTCAGCACAAATATGAATAGGACATGCTGGAGGGACAGATTCATAACTCAAAGGCTTCCCATACTCTGGAACAGAATCCCAGTTCATGTTAGGCAGAGCCCCTCACTGACTCTCTTCAAGAGAAATCTTGACGAGTGGATGGGAGATCGTAGGTTTACCCCAGGGGTCATCTCTGTGTCACTACTAGACAGAGACACAGTAAACTAATTCTATTATGTAAGGGGGTCTTCACTGTGTCACTACTAGACAGAGGCACAGTATTCTAAATCTATATTGTACACTTTTGTACCATTACATGGGGTGGCAAAAGCCACATCACTATGGCTAGGCTTATAAATGCCCCAGGGCAGATAGCCTAGTACCAAACTATGAAACTATGAAACAATTGATGTCTTTGTATGAGGAACAACCTCATTGATAATCTGTGTAACAGCTTTTTAGAAATGTTATTTTTTACTTTTAAACAAAATGACACCCTGTCTAAATTATTTTTCTAAATAAATTATTTCTTACTTGTTCGCTTCCACTGACATTTATTGTACCTTACTGGTTTTCTTATATTGAACAACTATTTTCTGTCGGCATTACATGAAACACAGGTAATACATTTTTACCTGTGGATAGATACTCTGAGTATAATAGGCATTTTTTTTTCAGAATTAATGTTACTGTATTCAAAAAGAAGATTATAGACAGCTTATTTAAATGGTTAAATATGACATTCATTAAACTGCAGAGAAAGTAAATCACTACAGCAGCTTCACATTCTAAATCTCTGTCTCCACACACACACACACACACACACACACACACACACACACACACACACACACACACACACACACATCAAAGCTGACCTTAGGTGTAATGGACCCCTAAGTAAAGAACTCCTGGGTGCTCTCCCCATGGTCCATAATTCTCCCAGGTGTACCCCCAGTGCTGCCCCCCCAAACTCCCTACATTACCCAAAATACTTGTTTCCCCACATTTTGTCTTGCTCTTCAGCTTTTACCTGCATCCTTTCAACAAACCTTAACTTATCAAGACTGTATTGTAATAACTGTGAAGGAAGTACTCACATTAAGCTGGGAGCTTACTTGTCGGCGCTAGATACTCTGAGGTGCATTTTAGAGCTTTCTTCCCAACCTTTTGATCCAGTAATGGATCGAACGAAAATCTTGACTGAGGAAAGAAATTCAGTCCTAATTTTTTAAAGAGCAAGTGGGTTGAGGGCTTAATGTTTAAAGTTGACATTGTAGTATTAATTCCCACTAAACTGTGAAAAGAAGTGCTTGCAAAGTGGCAGAAATCATATATACTCACAGATACCGACATACATGCACATAGACAGACGCACTCTCACTCATTCACTCACTGCACTCTTATCTACAAGAAAACTGGAGGAAGGACAACTCATCACGTGTCTTTGGGATTTTGGAAGAAACCAGAGCACTTGGATGTAAACCACACAGAGGCAGCAATAACAGATACATTCCACAAAGAAGGACTTACAGTCATATTCTATACAAGGCTGGTGTTGAGCTGTGATAAAAGTGAAATAAATTATGACCAGCTTGTCACTCTTACATACACTGCAACACCTCCTATGCACACATGCACACATAATCTATAGCAATGATTGTTTTACACTTATTTTTCCAAATACAATCCTTTGTATGATACTGCTCTTGCCAAGCCATGTCAGTGACTTTTTAACTATAAATCAACAATAGCTGATAGCTCAGGTTTATCCACAGACAGCTCCCATATCCAGGGCCGGGTCCAGCGCAATGCAACCTAGGCAGCTACCTAGGGCCCCATAAATGGCAAAAAACAGAAACTAAAAACAAAAGCTGTCATACACTGATTACCTACAGGGATCTACTCAGCTACAAACTCAGTCTGCTGGCCAGTTCTGTTTAGTTTTGGTCTCCTAGTAGCTCAAATGTTTTACATTTGAGCCAATGAATGACTTCCAGAAGTGTGTCCTGTGCTATGGCTACAACTAAGAAAGAGTGGTCTATTCTCTTATCTTTCTTTTTTCATGGAAGAGATGACACCTTTCACTTTAAATGTATTTTTTTAATTGAAAAGGCTAATACTGGCTTATCTTTAGCCATTTCCTTTTTTTTTTTTGGAAAAAATTGATAGTGGCTCACCTTTCTAATAAAACAAAAAGTAAGTTACCAGTTCACCTCAAGCACTTTTGTTTTCTAAATACAAAATTAAGTTGCCAGCTCACTTTAAGAGCTTTTTTTTAAATAAAAAATGAACTTACTGGCTTCACGTTGTATGCTTTTCTATGAGAAGTCATTAAATAGAGCATGAGCAGCTGTGTGTGTGTGTGTGTGTGTGTGTGTGTGTGTGTGTGTGTGTGTGTGTGTGTGTGTGTGTGTGTGTGTGTGTGTGTGTGTGTGTTACCCTCACTTCAGGGCATTCACTCATTAGCATGCCTCAACCAGGAAACCACAACAGGATTTATTAAAATCAGACATTGAATGTAAGGGTATGCTAGAACAAGAACTGGACAGCTTTGGATCTACAGATAATGCTAGGCATTACAGTTTCATATAATTAAAATACACACGTTTTTACATGTTAACAGGAGACATTGGATCTACAGGTATGGGCAGGCATTACTGTTTTATATAATTAAAATGCATACTTTTTCTATATGTTAACCAGGAGCCCTTGAATCTACAGGTATTGCCAGGCATTATAAATTTCATATTATTAAAGTACACAATTTTCCGTGTGTTAAACAGGAGCACTGTCTGTTTAAATGATTTGCTCAGACTGACACAGTACGCAGATGGAATAATAAAGAATCAAACTATGCAGAGATGACTACAAGGAACAGCTTATTAAGAGCTTTTGAGTCTCAGTTCTCTGCAGTAACTGACACACTTCAATTAAACATTTTCATTTTCTGTTAAAGCAATAAGGTTAGTCAATAATGCTAATTATAAGAATTTCATAGTTCTTGCTGTTCGTTAGTCACCATCTGAGAGTTAGTAGAGAAGACTAAGACTGCTTTCTGTGGTATAAGTTTTATCCCCTCAGCCTTTGTTTGCCTACTGTGTGACCTTGGTAAGGTGACTTGCTCAGTCAGTGGTTTAGCGCATTTAGGAAATTGTGCTAGGCTCGTCATACACCTAGTAACTATCACTGTATGTAAAAAGGTATAGTTCACAACTGTCACAACTTTTTTTTTCTCAATTTTTGTGGTCTGTTTCTGATAAAATGTGTAGCTTTCTGATAAAGTATTGCAGAGTGCAGTCACTAAATAATGACAAATATCCTTCAGACAATGCTTGCAAATGCAAAAATTACTATGCTAGCATCTGTGTAAGTATATAAGAACAATATTTAAAAATTTGGTCTTGATTTTGGTGTCTTGTCTCTAAAGCATAAACAAAGAGGTTAGGAGGGCATTGGAGGTTGTAGTGCGTTGCATTGTTGGTTCTTACAGCAGCAACCTGAAAAATACTTCTATGCCATTATTATGCATTTCTTCATTCATTTCATTGTAAGCAAATATCTGAATAAATGCAGTACCTGAGGCTGTAATTGATGGTCAAGTGTGTGTGTGTGTGTGTGTGTGTGTGTGTGTGTCGCATCCCTCAGTAGTTATAGTGCAAAGGAAGTTAACAAGTAGTAAAGAGAAGCTTCATCACACAAGCCGTTTTCTTGGGTACAATCCTTGGATTCCTTGTTTTTTTGACTGTTGACAGTGCATTTTTATATCGCTATAAATAACTTTTACACTGAGTTTAATGTTACTATTTTGTCTATAAGTACAAAACAGTCCCAGTGGACCCAAGTTGCAGCTGATTATAATTTAGCCTGTTTTGCAGACATGTGGATGCAAAATGCACTGTGTTTGGGTTACAACAATTTGTTTAGCTCTTAATACAGATGAATAAAGCTATGAGATGCTAATGAATTGTTTTCTACACTTCAGGGTTTGATTTCAGAGGCCTCCTTCTATCTTCTGTGCGACTCTGACCAAGTCAGTTTACCAGACAGTGTTCCTGGACTGTTCGTGAAAAGGAATACTTGTGTCCATTGAGCTGACCCAGGGAGTTAGTAAATGCATTATACATTTGCCTTTTGAATTTTTGCACCCTTTGCATAGCTGCTTATTAGTGCTTCACTATATGCTGTTTCACTGTGAATCCCAGCAGGTGTCTTGTAGTTTAATGAATTGCCAGGTGCAGTTTTAATAAATGTGAATTCCAGGAGAGACGAAGAGAGGTTTACTGGTGCTCATGCTAAGTATATTTTCAATGCAAGAGTGAAATTTTTAGCAAATTGATATCACTGCTTTTGGTATAAAATTTGAAATAAAAGTTTTGCTTCCAAATCCCTGTGATCATTGTTAAAGCAAAGAAGAAAATAATGTGCACAGGAATAGGTTTGAACAGTCTTTTATGGTAACTGGGGAGATAAAGCCAAATAATAGGATATTAGTATGATTGGGAGGGTACGGTCCATTACCCTGCCTAGGGCCCCATTCGACCAATATCCAGCTCTGCCTATACCTATCAGTTATAGCCACTTTGTTTACTGTATATACTACACATGTCTGATTGTGGTAAAAATAATGGCCATAATTATATATTTAATGTTTGTTTCTATACACATTTGTTTATATATATATATATATATATATATATATATATATATATATATATATATATATATATATATAGGTTTACTATCGCAATTGCACGGCTATGAAGTTTTTAAACAATATATGTTCGAATACTTCATAGTTCGGCAGGTTATGTGAGCGACCGTTATTATTGCGAATGGACTGTGCATTCGCAATTACAACGTTCGCTCATGTAAGGGGATCGCAGTATTGTGCGGTTAGGGAAATACATCCCTTTCCTCACTGTAGTGCGATCTCGGAGTTGGAATATTAAGTTAGGGGGTGTGGGGGGCGCAGCCAGGCTTGCCCCCCTGCATAAATGTGAGTTTAGGCTAGTTAGGTAGGGAGTTAAGGGAAGGGTGGGAGTGCTGTTAATTGTCGAAAATGTCGCGATATTCGACTGCGCAGTGGTGCAACAGTAACATTGTCACCTCACAGCAACAGGATCTCTGGTTCAATTCTCGGCTGGGTGCCTTCTATGTGGAGTCTGCAGGTCCTCCCTGCGTTCGTGTGGATTTCCTCCGGGTGCTCTGGTTCCCTCCCACATTACAGAGACATTCTTCTGGAGCGTTTCTCCCTGGGCCTCCGCTGAAAATTGACTCATTCCAAGCTGGACTTTCCCAGTTAACAAATGTAAAATAAAATAAATACAAGCAGACAGTGGCTACAATAAAGTATGCCATCTTACTTCCTATAAATGCACACTGGTCCTGCAAAGCCAGGCTAAAGACTGTTCAACATTTATAAAACAACAGCATGGTCAGTCACTTTCAAAAGATCCCCCCCCCCAATTCTCAACAATTATATATCCACTTTATTGACTGTGTAAACCTCATATGTCCACTGTGATATAAATGTCAGGAGTGATGACAATTTTGTTTCACAGAAGAGGTAGCCACAGTAAAGTATTCCAAACTGTTTCACATAAATACACATTAATCTGGGCATCTTGGGGCAATGTAGCAATTGCCTCATGTACACTGACAACCCTCTCCTCCCACCACCCAACACTACAACCTGTGAGAGATGCACTCGTATACCCAAACTGGAAGCCAAGCTCTCTCCAGCCAAGACTAGACTAGACAGTCAAGAGGGGAAGATTAACACCTGCACCACACAGTCCTTCAAAACCCACACATAGAAACACAAAGCACACACCCATATTCTCGAAGGCTCTCAATAAAAATCTCAACAAGCAACAGAGACCTCCCAAGCTGAAACGCAGAAAACCACCAACACTACCCAAATGACACATAACCCACAAAATCAGTGTGCCACTCAAACTCAGCCCATAAGGCAAAACAATGTACCCAACACACTAGTCATAGATGACTCTACAGTCAGGCACACTGATGTCCCACTCACCAGGCTAAACAAAGAGAAAGTTACTGTCAGCTGCCTGTCAGGTGCCAGGATCCACCACATAATGCACACACTCAGGTCACTCCACAACAAGTACAAATACGATTCTGTCATTGTCCATGTTGGTGTGAATGACCTGAAACATACCTCCCTGGACTACATGAAAAGATGCATGGAGGAGCTCTCAAAATTTTAGCCCAGGCAGGTATCATCCTAGCCATCCTGCCATCACCCAGAATGATACCTCAGTACAAGGACAAAATGATTGACTTCAACAATTGGCTAAGCTTCTGGTGTCATTCTAAGGGGATCCACTATCTGTCTGCCTGGGACGACATGGTTGACAGACCATGATGCTTTGCCAGAGATGGCCTGCACCTGTTGCCCCTGGGATTCTGGATACTGGCTAAGGCTCTTGCCACCCCTATAGTGCCTTTTTTTAGGCAAGGTTCAAATGCCAGATTTACCAGCATAACAGGTACAAGCAAGCAAACTCTGAGGGTAATGCTACTCAATGCTAGAAGTCTAAACCTCAAAATGCACTCACTCGAGGCACTCCTTAAAATGGAGAACATCGACATCTGTGCAGTGACAGAGACCTGGTTCAAGGGTCCAGAGAGCACCCCTACATTACCAGGCTATAATTCATACTACACCTTTCGGCCACCTAACCTGGATCAAAACACTAAAGGTGGAGGTGTGTCCTTATTCATTAAGGAGATCCACACCTCCAGGCTAGTTGCTCAACATAATGCATCCATAATTATCCAAGTGCACACTAACACTGACCAAGACTGCAATCCAGGTTGTAGCTTGTTACAGATCCCCCACCATGCCCCAGGATTCCCACTCTTCATTTCTTAAGATACTGGAAAATATTAAGGTACAACCCAATACCTTAATTATGGGCAATTTCAACCACCCCACCATCAACTGGGAAAACTACCAACTCATTCGCTCAACGTTTTCTGGAATTCATAAATTCCAATGCCTTGGATCAGCTTGTCCACACCCCCACCAGGGGCAGCAATATCCTGGACTTGCTCATTACCAATATGAGTAACCAGTGTTCCACGCCAGAGGTCAGCTCATCGTTGGTCAGATCCGAACACAAGCTAATCACCCTAGACATCCATATCCCATCCCCACCACCCATTAAGGAAACCACCATCAAAAACTACTTCAAAGCCAACTTCGTGCTTCTTAAGACAGAAGTGGCAAACTTCATGACACCCATGTAGACAGAAAATAGAGGTATGACTGCTGAATCTTACACAAATGCACTGTATAAGCACATACACTAGTGCATGGATCATGCCATCCCAAACAGAACCAAGATGCTATCCTCCAAAAAAAGTAAGCCAATCTGGTGGTCCCCTGCCATAAACAATCTCTACAACAGAAGGAAAAATCTGTTACAAAAAAAGAGTAAAATCCCAAGATTGAAGGAACTCCCTGATCAGCCTCAGCAAGAAGCTGAGATCCCTCATAAAATCCTCCAAAGCCATTTATGAAAATAAAATCACCACTGAATCCACAGACAACCACAAAGCATTCTACAGCTATGTGAAGAATTTCAGTGGTAACACTCAGATCTGCTCTGAGCTACAGCACAATGGCATTAAATATACAGAACCAACCGATATTGCCAACATCCTGGCAGATAGGTTCAGTGCTAACTTTACCTCCTTCTCACCCTCCAAAGGGCCCATCTTAATACCGGAAGAATGCAAAGCCCCTGTAATCACAGATGAACAAGTAAAGACCGCACTCTCCAAAGCCATGAACACAGCATCCATGGGTCCAGACAACATCCCAGGCTGCGTACTACACAAACTACAGAACGAACTGGCACCCCACCTAAGTACCATGTTCAATCATAGCCTCACCTCAGGCTATGTGCTTACTGAATGGCGCACAGTGACAGTTATATATAAAGGTATCATCTTGGAGCTTATAAACATAACTATATTGAATTATCATTTGTTAAATAGCCAAACTTACATTTATATAAAAGTAATCAAACCATATTAACAAATTCACATTTACAAACATTATACATCACATATATTATTATATATCATATAATCAAAGCAGCATTGCATAAATTGTTCAATTCCTGCCTTCTCCTCAACTTCATTCCTACACCAAAATATTTTTCTGCCTGTATTATTCCCACAATTTTGTTTTCTATGTAATTTATTCCTACCCTTTTCTAAAGATCCTACTTCCTGTTCTTTTGCCTCTGTTACAATATTCACTACTTCAAGTGTAACTGGCTTAGATTTTGATTTCCATTTTCTAGTAATTGCTTTTTGGCAGCCACTAGAATTTAACTTAACAAGCCCTAAATATGTCTAGGCAATTCAGATTCTGTATCCCAGCTCAAAAAAATAATTTCCTTAGTTACACTCATTTGCTTGCCTAATATTCCTGACAGAGTACTCTGAAGACAATTTTTAAAGTCTGCCAAGTCATTATACTCCAAGAACATATGCTCCAAGATACCTCTTTCTTCCCTATTACACCTCCAACATTTGCCATCTATGTGAGGAAAATCTACTTGGAGGTCTACTTGGTACAAAAGTATCAATGCAAACATTTCCAGACAAAAATACTAAATCTTCTAGATTTTGTTGCATATTTGTCAGCCATGCAAATGTCCTCCCATTGTTTCTTTGCAAATTGCATATCTAATCTTGCTTCCCAATCTTTTTTGAACTCTTCTGATTGATTTCTGTAGTTATCATGCAGTATATTATATACCCCACTAACTATCGGTTCTAGATTCAATTAAAAACTCAACCAGTGCAGGTCTTTCATTTAGTATTCCACTATCCCTTTCTCTTTTTCTATACTCTAGCAATTTCTGATAGGGAAGAGAATCACTAACCTACAATCCAAATATCTTCTTGGCTTCTTCTCATTCTATTCCTTTCCATCTCTAATTATTTGTTCTGTATACATTGGTTCCTTTGCCAGCTTCCCCCTATAAGTTCCAGCCTCCTCTTGCCAATTCTCTGTACCACTAATTGCAATCATCCCTATCGGCAGTATTTCCTTTCTCCATTCCCATGTTGGCTTAGTTCTTAGTATACTTTTTGCCACTTTATGAAGATAATAATCTGCATGACTGTTATCATCCTTAAGGATCTGCATCCAAAATCCCCTTCTATCCTTATTTCTTGAATTACCTCCCCTCTTCATCATCACCCCATTCCACTTTCAATGGTAGCTTTCTGCTTGTCTTATGTATAAGAACCTTATCTGTGTAGCTCTAAAATATTCCCTCAAATCAGGTAATCCTAAACCTCCTTGTTCTATTGGGATACTCAGGTTATCCTACTTGACACCTGCCCTCTTCCCCTCCCACATAATGTCCATCAACTCTTTTTTAATTACTATTCACAACTTCTCCTCTGGTTGATAAAAATATGCCGGACCTTTGTATAAAACTAAAGTGACTAAAAACATTTTTACTGCTTCTGTCTTGCTTTCCATATCCATAGGCAAGAGCTTCCAGGTTCTCAGTTGTTTTTGTATTGTTATTTATTTAGTCTCTTTTCACATATCTTTAGCTGCCATAATTGAATCCTTTTTAATCCATACTCCTAAATATTTCATTTTATCATGTCCACATAAATATGGGTATTGCTGAACTAATTCATTAGTGGGGTATAGTTTATTGCTATAGCCTTTGTTTTATCTTCACTAATTTTATTTCCCCAAAAACCCAGAACAGTCTCAGAATATTCCACAACACTAAGATGTCTTTTTTAATGATTCCATCAGGTACAAATAATACCTGCAAATAAAGCAAACTTTTCTTGAACACAGTACCAATTATATCCTTGAATTTCTGAGTCCCTTATTTTCTTTGCCAGTGGCTCTAAATATAACGCTAGCCTAGTGCTGACCTCAAAGGAGAGAATGTACACTTGTTCATGGGTCCAGAGCAGTAGGGAGTTTTGAATTTCTGTGTTTGTGTTGGTTATATCAGAATTCAGCATTCCAAAATTCGTAGAATGGTTTCGAGCATAGGAGAGTTTGAATGCCTGTGAGTTGAGTACATGATAGTAAACCACATAAACACTATATAATCAAGGTTTGAAATTGAAATGAGCCTAAATAAAGCTGAATCAGATTGGTCATTTGGTATTACAGCCACCCCAGCTCTTTTTCCTTTTTTGGTGCCTCCTCTCCTTTTAAGATGCTGTTTAGAAAAAACTTCCAGATCTTTATCACTTTTTTCCCCTCCTCGTGTCCAAGCTTCTACTTGAATACCATCTTTCCCTGGAGACTTTTCTGTAGATTGGTTATACATCACCATTTTATCTCATCTTATTCTCTGTTAATTACTGAACCTGATTTACCTGATTTACCTCTAACCTTGACATATTTACATTTGTGCTTTTTCTTGATTTCCCTACTTCTCTGCTTTATACAAATTTTCATAAATTTTCCAATTTTCTCTAATATCTCTAAGAATATCTTGTTATTTCTCTTATTATAGGGTCCATATGTTTGGCAACAACCCTTTCAACTTTCTGTTGCCTATCATTGTGCCACAAGTTTTTGTACTCTGGAGTTATTATCAAAAACAGTTGCTTAACAGCAATCTTTCTAAACTCATGCATATTATCCAGGTGCTCCTTTTTTTCCCTCTTCAGCACTCTGCAATTGTGCCTCTCCTTATTTTATAATACTTTAACCTTTGTCAGCCCCTCTAAATAATTCTTATTCTTTCTTAACCAGATCTATGTTTCTTTTATTTCTACTCTAATTTTAAATTCCAATTTCATTATATCACACTTCCTAGCTATAACTTTTGGAGTACTTTCTATCTTCCCTAATAACAACAGGATAATTTCCACTACTCATTCCTTAAATTCCTCTCTTTTTAACAGGCTGGTGAGGAAGTACCAGTATTTCATCTTTACTTCATTACCCTGCATTTTTATCTTAGTAATTATTGGTGCATGATCTGGAATAGTTATTGGATTTGTGTCAAAATTCTTAATTAAATTTACACACTACTGAGAAATATAATTTCTGTCTAGTCTAGCCCAGTTATTGTACCTTGGTGAATAATATGTAAATTCTCTCCAAGTTCCTGCTAACGAAGTCACATCTTTCATGCCAAGTATTTTCATAAATTTCTTTAGAAATCTACTCCTTTGTTATTTTTTATTTATTTTTTTTATTTTTATTTAACATTTGTTGACTGGGAAAGTCCGACTAGGTTCCACAGATCCTGTTTTCAGCGGAGGCCTGGAGAAGAATGCTCCAGATGCATGTCTTTAGAATTTTATATAGCTATATATTATATTTTATATTTTTATATGATAATTATATATATTATATTTTGCCTTCTAGTCTCCCCATATACATCTTCATTGTTGCAAATCAAATTACATTGCCAACCTATAAGTAATATCCCCTGCTGAAAGCAGATTATTTTTTCCCAAACTTTTTAAGCTTCATAATAGTAGTTTTAGGTGGAATATAAATACATGCCAGGTTAGTACTCATCCCTTGCCAGTAGTCTCTTACTACCACAAACATGCCATTCATTGCCACGATGGAGATTGTTTTTGCTAGTTATCTTGGTCTGTCCAAGATCTGGTGCACAGTCTGCATGATGATCTCATCCCCCTCCTACCTACTGTAAACAGCCCCTTTCCTATTCCATTCCCCAACCATTCATCCCTGGAGAACTCACGGGCACCATTTTTAAAAACTACATGTGGTGCTGAGCATCTCCCTTTAGCATGCTCCCTAGTAAGTTACAATTATTCTGTTTATCTTGGATATGTTGCAATTAACAGCAAGTATTTCAATTGTAATGTATATGGTACACTGTTTGTCCTACTAGCTGTGTATGAATAGCATAATAGAGCTGCTTCACCAGCACCATTTAAAAAAAAAAATGTGAATTGTGATATAAAAGCATGTGGGGTGTTTTGAACATGTGACAACTACTGAGCCTTTTAAATATGGCTATTACTTGTTTTGTATTGTCTGATGAAGTTGAGTGTATGGAGGCTTGATAAAAGCGCTAACTGGAAGAACAAGAATTTAAAAAAAAAGATAACCTGGTTGTCTTGTCTAATTTTTTCTTTTCAGTGGTTTGTTTATTTTTTGTTTTTACGTTGGTTTTACTGTGTGGTATGGCAACAGGTGAATCTTCAACTGCTCCTAGTGGTTTATTGTCCTCCCCTGGAGGGGAGAATGACCAGGGAGCTGGTGGGTCTGAGATTAGTCAACTCATTATATTTACTAACAATTTATCAAAGAAAGTGGATGGCTTAACAGACTTGGTACAGGCTGAATGGCTCCCAAATCTTTGTGAACAAGGTACTACACAGGGTAGGACCTGTAGCTGTCGTAGTCCGATTGCATCTACAAGTTTAATAGTTCAAACTACACCCTGTGAAAGTACTGACAGTGTAAATGTGACTGTTGCTGGTAATCCATTACCTCTAATGCTGAATGACTGGCTGCAACCAAGTTGCAGAATGAGGTAAATCAGTCTGATGACAGCACCAGCTCTACAAATGCCATCAGTATAGTCGAGAATCTTAAAACTTTGGACTACAAGTCCCTTAAATTAAAGAAGCTACAGCTGGAGGTTCTTTATTTTAAAGAATGTATTAAACGGCGACAGGTTCCCAAAGGATTGAGAGCCTGGCGTTACCCAACTGGATTAATTTCGAATTCTACTTTTCACTTAGAGCTTTTGAAGCTCTTCGACCAGCAAGGACTTGAGTTTTTACAAATATTAGTAAAACGCTACCAGTTAATGGCTGATACACTTATGGAGGAAATTAAAGAGGTGGACAATGCCATTAGGGTAGATTCAGACTTTACTGGATATCAGTTCGACTACCAGCGGGTGTTTGCCAGCGACAAACAAATTGAGAAATTAAAATCCTTCAAGATTAAAAAACTGAAAAGAGATGATGATGATTATAGGAAAGGGATGGCTTACCCAGAGCCCCCCCTTCCCAACAATGGAATGCTCAGGGGACAGGAAATGCAAAGTTCTCTGCATTTCTGGATAGCAGTGATGATGTGGTGATAACAGCAGGTAACAATGACCAGCTTCCCCATTCAGAATGATGAGACATCTTAGACTTAAGAGAGGGCAATGAGGGCAAAAATATAGAAAACACACAGGATTTAAGGCGAAGTGAAAGGCTCCAAAATAGAACCAACGCCTCTCAAATTTCAGCAAATACATATGCTGGTGTAACAGCTAATTCCCAAACTTTTTACCAGGTGCAGAACCAGAACTGTACAGCCCAGAGCAAGGGCCACAATGGATGGAAGGGAAACAATAAGCGCCGAAGGCGCAAGAGGTAATAGCAGACCCTGTAGAGGTATTGAACTATGGCAATAATGAACTTTCTCTGGTTTCTGGCTTGGATGTTTTTTATGAAGAGTCCGAGCTTGTGAATGATGTTTTGCCGTGTATAATTACTAATGTTGAAGGGGACTTTAAGGTCTTCAATTATTGTCAGTATCAGGTTGAATCAGACTTGGTAAATGTCCTTTCTAAAGGGTTGACATTCGTTCCAAGTAAAATAATGATCGATTTAAAAATGTATTTGCGTAAATTAAACCTGAGTTTACTGTTTAACAATGATACCATTGCAAATGTAGAACATAGAGTGCCCAGTGTGTATAATCCACCCTTACAACTTGTCTTAGACATTTTTGAAAAGATGTGTGAGATTGATCTTAGGGAACTGGGGAGTAATAAAAGGAATGGTTATCAGTATTTTACAAATGGAAACGGCCCTAAAATGTAAAAAAATGAGTGGTCTTTGCTTGAAACCTTGAGAAAGGCTGACATAAAAGTTGTTAAGGCTGACAAGGGAGGGGGCTTGGTGTTTTTTGACCATGCGAATTACAATGACAGACTGGAAAACATGCTAAATTCGGTCATATACACACAAGTTTCCTTGAATGAAGTGAACCAAGCATATAAAAGGATTAAGGGGTTTATCAATGACCTGTTTATTAAGCCACTGTGGTACAGCGGTAGCATTGTTGCCTTCTGTGTGGAGTCTGCATATCCTCCCCGCGGTCGAGTGGCCTCCGAAAGACATGCGTGAATGGGTGTGACTTCACTGAAGGTTGGGCATCGGGCTGGCAACTCGGCACCATAAAAATCTACTGCCAATCATTAGCGGACTGGAGTTCCGCTGTGGCAACCCCCTAACTGGGAAAAGCCGAAAAGACAAACAACATCAATGACCTGTTTATTGAAAGCAGGATTGATTTAACTCTGCTTAACTATTTAACAATGCTTTCACCAAAAATACCTGTGATCTTTGGAATACCAAAGATCCATAAATGCCTTGAGAATCCTCCTCTGCGTCCAATAGTGGACGGTAGAGACTCAATGACCTATCTATTGGCAAAGTATGTAGACAGCTTGTTAAAAAAGTATGTACAAAAGGAACCCTTCATTTGTAAGGATTCTTGGTCTTTTCTAGAAGCAATTAATAAGTTGACTTCTCATCAAGATTTCAACTTTGCCAGACTTGATGTAAAGGACTTGTACACAGTCATCCCACGTGATGTGGGTATTGAATGGCTTGAGTTACTATTAGTGAAAAGAGGTGCACCTGCCTCTGAAATTGGCCTTATTAGAGAATTACTGGACATAATTCTATCCAGCAATTTTTTCTTATTTAATGGCCGGTTTTACTTACAAAATACAGGTGTGGCAATGGGGTCCCCAGTGGGGGGTAGCTTTGCCAATCTTGTAATAGTCTTCTGGGAAGATCTATTTGTGCATAATATCACAAATAGATTTGGAAGTGAAATTTATCATTATACCAGATTTTTAGATGATATTTTTTTTAATATTCAAGGGAGGACAAAGTATGTTTGAAGAATTTATAGCATACTGTAATAACACCACTGAATTTCTGGTATTCACCCACACATTTCATACCCAAAAAATAGCCTTCTTAGATGTGGAATTAAGGAAGGACAAGGCTAGTAAACAGTACTTGGCAAGGATACACCGGAAGGACACCTACTCTAATTCCTTCCTCCATTATAGTAGTGCCCACCCCGACATCAAAAATGGTCCGTGGTCAAAGGACAACTGGTTAAGGCTGCAAGGATGTGCACTACAATAATGAATTTCAATGAGGAGTGTAATTTCTTACTGGACATGTTTACAAGCAGAGGATATCCATCTGATTTATTGAGAAATTTAGTTGAGGAAGTCCACAGTAAGAGAATTTCAGAGCCATTTTAGGCACCAATGAGCAGAGGGTAAGAATTGATACTCAGTTGCTTAAAGTATGTGAAAGTACTTTAAACTTTGACCATAGGCATGCCTTTATTACCACCTGTAACAGTGATGCTGAGAGTATCAAAATGATTCTACGAAAAACTGGAATATTTTTCAAGTTGATGACCAACTTGGAAGATTGAGACCTACACCTAATGTAGTGTATATGAGGGGTACTAACTTGAAAAATTTACTGGAACTACAACCACCAAGGTGGGTATGTGTACCAGGCATGTACAAATGTGAGGCCTGTGTTTATTGAAAGTTTATGCAAATGGGTAACCGATTTAACATTTTAGATACTAATTTTTTCTGTAAGGGTAGATTTAATTGTAATTCTACCATGATTGTTTATCTCGCTTCATGCCAGTCTTGTGCAAGTTTCAATATTGGCAAGACTGAGTGAAAATTAAGGGAAAGAGTATATGAGCATGTATACAATATTAGGAAGGTGAAAACGGAAAACGCATTGGCCAGACATGTGGCCCAAAACCCTGGCCATTCTTTTACATTCAGAGTGATTGACCAAGATGAATTTGACATTAGGGGTGGCCCATTGGGTTTAAAACTTGAAGAAAAGGAATTGATGTGGCAGCTTAGGACTAGAGCATACATGGTACCAG
This sequence comes from Protopterus annectens, assembly GCF_019279795.1. Taxonomy (NCBI): domain Eukaryota; kingdom Metazoa; phylum Chordata; order Ceratodontiformes; family Protopteridae; genus Protopterus; species Protopterus annectens. The sequence continues at coordinate 1,345,871,627 of NC_056737.1, forward strand.
ATGTATGTTCCTTGGCATCTGTATTAAAATTAAGGAGCTTGGAAAATTGATGGTATTACTCAACTTCTAGCATATTTATTGTGCATGGTCAAGTTCCAACAAATGGTTATGACATTTTTGTAATAATTTTATGCCAATTAATTTAAAATTTGTTTAATTTGAAAGTAGAATTAACTGGGTTAAATAGTGACCTTTTATACACATTTTTACACCCATTTTTTCATATTATAGGTAGTTTTAGCTGGCTTAAAATTTGAATGTGTTATTCAATAAAGGTTAAGTATTGCGTTTTACAAGTGTATACACACACACACACACACACACATATATATATATATATATATATATATATATATATATATATATATATATAATGGGAATTGTATCGTGATATGAAAGCATGTGGAGGGTTTTGAACATGTGACTACTACTGAACCTTTTAAATATGGCTATTACTTGTTTTGCATTGTCTGATGAAGTTAAGTGTATGGAGGCTTGATGAAAGCGCTAACCGGAAGAACAAGAATTTTAAAAAAAGATAACCTGGTTGTCTACATAATTTTTTCTATCTTGATATGTTGTTGATGTGCTGATGCTAGCCTATTGCTGACCTCATTTCTGTTAAAATTCTGATTTACAGCTTCTACTGTATAGTTTGTTTTCTGCTAAATGTGAACTTACTATGGATTTATTGCCTATATGCTGAAATGTATGAAATAGTGCTACTGCCTCAATCTCACCCCCTTTATCTTATCTTCCCTTTTAGTTCTCCTATACTTTTCAAGACATCACCTACCCCAGAGGATCTGTCCTTGATTCTTCCAGTGTGCGGTTGCTATGCCCAAAACATTGGGGAACTGTCCCACCAAGAATTACTTGCTGTATGTTTATCATTTACTATTATACTCTGTACCTTCACTGACCTTTGGGTTTTCTATTAGGAGCATGCTGTTAGGGCCGCTCAGTCACATCTAACAAGCCTTTCTCATCTGACCCAGTCCGCTGTAAATTTTCTCCCTCTCCTAACTCCCATTTAGCTGTGTAAATTCCTGTTTGTTAATTGCTCACTTAGTTAAGCACACTCCTAACCACTTCTAGATACTACAAATCCCCCTAGTCTACCACCTTAGCAGCCCTGCCCAGCCTGAAACATTTCCAGTGCTCATCTTAAACCCCTCTGCTTTTTGCTATGCTAAATCTCCCCTTATAGCAACTACAGAACTGCAACTGTATAGGGATTTTGACCATCTACATTTATCCCTATAAAGCTTAGGTTTTATTGCCCCAAATACAATCTCCTCTCAATCTGAGCACATCCTCTTTCACCTACCTACATGCTGTTTGTTGCCACGTTGGAGTAGTTTACTTTGAATGTTATTTTTGCTAGTTATCTTGGTCTGTCCGAGATCTGATGCATCCCACTCTGTTTGCCCTCTGCTATGTTCCAGGCTCACTCTGCTCCCCATACCCTACCCCTATTCCCACCCACCCCCACTTTCATTACATTTATACTCTCACAAACCACACCTCACTGCTCCATCACCCAATCACATTTCCAGCATCACATCTAATCCAACCCGTTACATATCATCCATTCTCAGCATCACACTCACACTCCACACCCACTCAACTCTCCTACACCCTACCTACAATCCCCTCCCTGCCTAGTCTCCTCCCACAACATGCCACACACTCATACTCAACCTCATCCTCACATAACACACCCACCTTACCTACTAGACACAATGCTATCTGTCTCAGCTCTGCTAACCCTACTACTCATATCTTCTTATTACTCTACCTCCTATCACCATCTCTCCATCTCCTATACACACACATCCACTAAGACTCACCACCATCCACAATCTTATTTAAACTCTAATATTAGCATATCTTCACAACTTTTCAACTTCACCCACTTCCACCTTTTCCCTCTAAAATACCCTTCCACACAAAAAGTTACTCTCCTACCCTATAAAAACCCCAAGCCATCCAATAAAGGCATACACAACTACTTGCTCAAGCCCTCACTGCTTAATCATTGTGGGGACATACATCCTAACCCTGGCCCTGCACATAACTGCAAAACCCCCTCCCAGATAGTAAACCTTGCCTCAGCTATCACCTCTCCCCTTACACATACTGCCTCTGACCTACTAGTCTTAAATATTCATCTTAGAAGCATTCTAAACAAAACTTCTGAATTCCAAGCACTGCTCACACTGTACTCTCCAGATATTGCTATACTTACTGAAGCCCGGTTAAAAGACCACAATAAAATCAATGAATTTCTGCCTCAAGGATATAACATCCATAGACTAGATAGAAAGCTCAAACATGGCAGCAGTCTAGCCATTCTATACAAAAATAACCTTTCCCTCCAGCAACTAGACATATCTGCTTCTCTAACTACTGACTCTGTAGTCATAGTCTCTCGTCTATACATCAATAAAAATAAGTCCATTCTTAATGTAGCCATATACCACTGCACTGCCCTTAAACAACTTCACTGGCTAGAATTACCATATCTTCTATTACTTAACCAACTGACAGTTGCCCATAACATCATTTATCATCCAGATGCCTGTCCATCACTAAAAAACCTAGTCCAACCTTACCACGCCTCATGTACACTCTGCTAATCCAATAAACTACTAAAAACCCACAAATCCAGTTAATCTTTTGGTGACTTTCTATTTGCCAATCACATTGTTAAAATCTGGAACTCAGTCTCACAAAACATACTCACAACCCCACCAACATCAAATTTAAACAACTACTCAAAGAATACATTTTCAGTAACTGGCTATGCACATGTATCACCCCTGGATAATCTCCTTCTTTCCACATTGACTTTCTACTCTACTATCAGTTCTTATATACAATCACATAATTATTTTTTAGCTGTTCTGTTATTCCTGTCTTAATTGCTTTATGATGAAGGATTGTACCTGGTGTTCTGTAATATGTGTGTTATACTTGATAGCAATGTTTAGCTTATACTACAAATATTCTAATATCTCATGCTGTTACTTTTATAATGTGTGCGAAATGTTTGATATCTACCTTGTATAACTTATTTATTACTTATGTAACTATCTTTGGAGCTTTTCTCCCCAGGCCTCCATTGAAAATGGACTACTAGCCTAGTTGGACTATCCCAGTAAACAAATGTAAAATCAAAATATAAATAAATAAATAAATTATTAACTTATCACTACTAGAGCTCCTCTAGCAACTAATATAAGCACTCCTCTTTTCTTTGGCCTCAATATTCTGCAGAATATCCATCCTAAAAGCCTTTCTTTATGAAATTTACATGACCAATTCTTTCCAAATGTGACTCCTGTAGTATTGCTATTTGCAATATGCATTCCTAATTATATTTAAGTATACTTTCCTTTTAGTCTACACCTATGAGATTATTCACATTGCAAGATAATATGAAAAGTGTCACTATTATTTTAAGAAGTCATTATTCCCACTTATTATATATGGCAGCTTGTTTAAATGTCTATGTCCAGCTTTTGTGATACATGTACCCATTAATGTTTGGCAGGTTAAACCTTTATACATTTTTTTTCTTTTCATCAACATTGAAACATGTCATATTTTTGTTTTAATAAAAATCCTCAAAAAATACATAAAACACACCTCCAGAACACCCCATAACCTGTTAACGTAATACAAACACACATAACTATGTATATCTTAAAATAATGAAGTTTAACCTTTCTAATAGGAACATTTGTGCCAAATGGACCCCTGCTAACACAGGCCCTAATTAACCTGAAATTGGGGTTATCCCATGCTAAGATAAATGTCATTGCCTGTGTTTCTACTTACATTAATTGGTGTCTGTTTTTTATCTTTATTTCCCCAGATATGAAAACAATTTGAATGCCTTCAGAAATCTTTAACTTTTTGCCTCAAGGAAGCGAGTATTCTATCCTTTATTGTCAGCTTGTCTCAATGGAAACATAACAGAAAAAAGAAAAATGTAGTCCTCTGCTGGAGCCTAAAACACAAGCTGAAACAGTTATTGTTAAAGGAAAACTTTTCAATTTTATATTTGTTTTCATATTTATTTGTTTCCACTGAAAATTTGTTATTAGATTAAGCCAAGGGTCTTTTTCAAAAATAAGAGAAAACATATCAGCTCTACATATATTATGATCTGTGTACTTTTACACCCTACCTTCTCACCTCAACAACTCAAGATAGGTTCATAGATTAGTACTAGGCTAACTACCTTTTGGAACATTTTAAGCCTAACCAGCTACCACATGTGAGAATCAAACCTTACACCTTGTGTCTGTAAGGTAAACACCTTAACAATTATGCCAGCCCCATATGATATTATGCCAACCCCATCTGATTACAGACCATTAACTTAAACATGCTTTTGTCTAGCTTTTCTTCTCTTTTTCACTTTTTAATGTCTACATTTCTTAATGCCAAAAAAAAAGAAGAGGAAGAACACAGGCATCTGTTTACTTTACTAACATTACCACATATAAGAACAACTTTAAAATATTTTACTATAAAATATGCAATTTATATTGTGAAAAGTTTCTTAGATATCCTGATAAGAACAGAAATTTGTTTTACTTGCAGTTACCTTTTTTCTTCCTCTTCTTTCCCTCCAAGCAGTAATGACATGAAGTGAGGCAAATGCTTTTCAGATCCCCACAAATTCAAAAAAGTCAGCAAAAGTCCACTCTTTCCACTTCTTCTTATACAGCTGTATTTCACAAATGAGCTTGATGCTTCACATTCATTCACTAATTTCTGTGTTCCTGGTCTTTTTCCTGCACATCCTCATCTCCAAACTCCAAATTCCAGCTCATTTCCAAGGTACTCCTGATTCTTCCCAATGTCTGTGCTTTTCTCTGTTTCTCAAGCATTTTCTTTTGGAACAGTGGAAATGGTATTACTGGCAATGTCTGTCCGTGTTCTTCATTCAGAAGAATTCAAAGCAGAGACCCCTTCTGCTTGATGGCTCATATTTTGTTGGACAAACTTTTGCATTTTCTCCTTAGCCTATTCTACATCAAAAAATTACTTTGATCATCCAGGGAAAATATATTCTGAAGACAGATGAATACAGCAGCTTGAATCTCATACTTGTCTCAACATACCCTGATTACTGGAATACATTTGTTTCTCTTCTGCCAAGTGTGCAATGAATAATCATTTTCCACAATTAACTGTTTCCAACTTTTAATACTTTCCCCTTTTGCCCTATTTTGTCAGGAGCAATTGTTTCCACTGGTAATTTTGTATCTTTAATAATAACAGTCTTTGTTACTTTCTCCTTGGCATATTTGGAACATACACTTGATGTGCTCTTTCAGTTAACAGTTCCTGCTGTGGAATACCCCTCCCATTGCTTATTTGTACTTTCACAGAATAATACCTAATAGTTCCTTCTAGTTTTTCAGGTACAGCAGGAAATCTCAGATTTTCCCTATGTGCTGTGTCCCCTAATTCTACCATTTTTTTAAACGTCTCTTCTTGAGCAGTCTCATAACTCAGACAGCCTCTCTTCATTTCAACCCAATTTTTGCAGTTTTATCAGCTCATCTGAATATCTGTTTAAAGCTTCTTCCATTATTTCCAGCCTTTTTTATTTGAGTTAATATACTCCTTCAGTGTTTTGTTTATTTTAATCAGCTCTGAACATATTTTACTTATTTTTTCCTTTAGATTACTGGAAGTCATGTCTTGCACCAAAGCTGGAGCTTGAACTGCTTTTTGCTGAACAGTTGCAGGATTCTTCCCAGTCAATGTTTTCTCTTCACTTTTTCTAGTTGATTTTCTTTCAGGCTCTCTTAGTTTCTTCATTGCTGCCATCCAGCCAGTAAACCTACTGGCCAGTAAATGAATTTTACTTAAGCTGACAATACCAATGGTTGTTATTTCTCAGTTTGTGTTTACACACAGGGAGAGCTAAAGTTTAACTGTTGATCAGTGTGCAGCCATCTTGGAAGTCCAATAGGGAATGATTCTTTAATCCAACAGCTGTAGTATTAACTTTCCCTTTTGGGTTAGTGCTTTTCTTTTTGCTTTATTCAAAGACTTCTTTTGCATCTCTTTAAAAAATCCATAGTGAAAAAAGGAATTAAAACACAAAAAAGCCTGTTATATCCATAGATGGGGTGTATGATAGAAGAACCTAAACGGCATATCTCTACAGTTCCTGATTGGCTATATCTTCATACAGGGTTGGGATACAGAGGTATGATTGGACACTGGAAATCACATGTGTGTTGCATAGATACAGGCATGGACAGATAATAACAGTCATTGGGACAGCAAAATGTTTTAAGCAGTTAACATTAAGTACTCTTTCAGATTAAATCATAATTGTGTGCCACTGAGGGAAACAAAAGTAATCTGAGTCTAAAAGAAAGTTGCATAATTAAAAGCAAATGTCCTGTTGCAAGAAAAAGTAGTAAAAAGTGTGCTAGTGTGATGAAGGCTAGAATGGCTTTATTTTCTCAGCTATCTCTTCAAGACTTGGTATTTTCTTTTGTTTTAGGTTTCTCTCTTTCTCTGGCATGATGCAAGTGGATACCACCCCCTGAGTTTGTTTTGCTTCTCTGTGTTGTCTTTCCTCTTCAAGAACAAGCATTAGCTTCAGTTTTACTTATTTCCTTATTTGTAGATACCTGTTGCTGGGGGGTGGGGATGGGGTCAGCATTTGTTTGAATATTCTGTTTTACACTAACAGAAATGGGTTTAGAATTCTGCAGTTTCTACCTCTCTCACTTCCAGTAATCATTCTATTGTGAGGGTTCTCTCTCTTGTAACTGAACATCTTCCTCAGTTTTTCATTCTGTTTCTCTGGTAACACTTAAGGTAAATCTCTGGGGAGACTTCTGTCGTGAACCAATTTTAGTTCCAAATTAACTTTTGCTTCACCTTTAGTTCCTGCACTGACAACTCTTGCAATTTTGAAGTTCTTTTATTCTGTCATTATGGTAGATATGTGATAAACCATGGTAATTTTAAATATGTAACCACAACCATTTTGCAGTGTCTGTGAAATCTCCTTTATTCTGGCTTTGATTTTGGATCTCTTTATGTGTGTCACCCCCCCACACACACACACATTTTTATACTGAACAGTTGTATGAATATGCTATACTGCCTCTTTCTTGTATCTATGGAATCTCTGTCCACATTTTCTATACTGCTTTAGAATGGGGGAAGTCTTTTCATATTATTATATCATGGGTCAAATCTGGGGTTACCGCCACATGATGAAACAGCTTTCCCTAGAATTGTTTACATTTCTACATGTACAAGGATCACTATGAATCCATATTATCTCCAGTTTTGGTTACTTTCACTCTTATTTGTACAAATCAGGGGACCCTTGAAGACAGTAATCATGCTTCCACAATCTAGCAAAGCTTTCTTCCTTGTAGAAATACAATATATTTCACTGTCTTGTCTGTAACATAGTGACATGATGCGCACTCATTATTCTAACTTTGTCACACTCCATAGAAACTACTTCATTTAAAGCATGTATTTTAGTTTTAACATTTCTAAGGGCCACATTCAGTTCATTATTAATAACACAGATGATGGCAAATTTTAACAGCAGTTTTAGACTTAGAAGCTGACAATTTCATTTTAAACATCGTGTCATTGCCTAATAAATATATATTAAAGTTGCTGCCTTGTTAGAGTTATTGGGATCAGTTTGCAATACCTGTTTTCTAATAGTCTAGGCTAAGGTCTTTTAAACATCCAACTTTTAAAATGTCTAGCATTTCCAATTTACTGTTCTGTTTTGTTCTAGCAAAGCTATAAAGCATGTTTTACACAATACATCTGTGCTGTTACCAGTCTGTCAATGTTAAAAGTCCAGTTATAAAGTTGTATTTATTGCGCTTTAGACAGAGGTAATAGTCCTAGCTCAAAGTTCTTATTTTTCAGCTTGTCATAATCCCTCTAATCGCTTCAATTTTAGTGCCTATCCAGTCAGCAGGGATGCCATGATTTTTGTCCATTCTGTTCAATTCCAGTTTTCTGATTTGGTATAAAACTCAAAAGTGGCTATGTATGATTCCAATAAATCCTCCTTGTTAGTTTCTTCATTGCAGGCCCATTCTTGTAGTCAACTGCTGCATTATCCAGCACTGTTTGCTGTAGTTTCAGCAGTTTCTGGTCAGTCTAACTGTGATTCCACAAGTCATTTTTTAGTAAGTCCTCAATACATGTTATCACCAGGGAAAACATCCCAGAACAGTAATAGAAATGCCTCAGGCACACAGCAATAAGAGTGCTATAGGGAACTGATAGCACAACATTTGCTGCAACAGAGGTACCATAACGACTGGTAAATGATAAGTCTCTGGCTAACTGCTGGTGCATACACCACCAATGTAAGCCCACAGAACACCACAGGGAATGAATTATTAAAACAATAGATTTATTATATACATCCAACAAAAATAATAACAGCTTTTCTTGGCTTCTGGGTTTCAAACAAACAAACAAACCAAAAATGTTAACCTTATGCTTCCTGTACCTTTTACTTTAAATTTTCACAGTCGGTACAGCTCCTGTAATCAGCAGGCTGTCTCTAAACTGATTTGACTGTATGTTTCACCAAGGCCTCAGTTCCAACTCTTTGACATAAGCACTTCAGTAAGTATAATGGTAACTGCAGAAATAAACAATTAGTTGTTTCAATGCTTACTGAAAACAAAACCAAACAAATATAAAAAGAGTCGCTGCTCAGGAAGTTCGGGTTGTTAAACAAGACAAACTTTCAATATACAACAATGTTCAAAAAGTTTAGCACTTTCATTCCCTTTCATCAGAACTGTTTTTTTCTCCCAAAACCTTTTTAAATACTCAAAAAGAGCAATCATGTGATTCATAATTCATAAGAATCCTTAAACAATATTTCATCATAAGTTAACCTTTCTAATACAAAACTATTAAAAATGGAATCCTGTATACTTATACACTTTATTTAAAACATATAATGTATTGAAACACATTAAAGATTTTACAAACACAATTCAGCTCCTTTAAGCTGTAATAAACTATTAACTGTAACATTTCCATTAATTCCAAGGAGGTTCAATGCATCCAAAAGCAATTTGTCAGTGCAACTCTCTGGAGCACTGGTTTTACAGGCCTCCTCAGCCATGGGGTGGCGTCAATCATTGAAGATTCCCCCCTCTTTGGAAATATTAGACAAAATTAGCAAAAAATTAATTTTTTTAACAATCAAAGTCACACTTATCTGAAAAGGTTCAAGAGCTATTCTGACCATGTCTTTCCGCGAAAGTGGCAAACGAGATCTGAGGTAACTCAGGGCTGGTGCATAATGGGTAAGGTGAGAGTTTTTGGTAACCACAAGTTTTAGTAACAGCAGAGTCAGATCTGAGGATCAGATCTGAACCCATCATTTGAGGATAGAATGAAAAAAAAAGATATGTACTTACCATAATGTTCCATCTATGTTGCCCATTTTCATTCTTCCTCAACTGAAGGGTTCAGATCTGATCCCCGGATCTGACTGGCCTGTTACTAAAGCTCATGGTAACCAAAAGCTCTTCAGCTTCTCACTTACCCATAATGCACAAACCCTGTTACCTCAGATCTTGTTTGCTGATTTTTTTACCAGAAAATAAATATTTAACGTACATAAATATAGAAGATGTAAAATAGCATGTCCTCAATATAGGAGAAACTATATCTGGAGCTCAGTATAAAGGATAGTGATGTTCCTCTAATAGCTCATTTGTCCAGAAGTTTGTGAACAGAAAGGATGGGGTTTGGTGGGTGGGAAGGTGAGGAAGAAAGAAAATGGACAACACAAATGGAACATTATGGTAAGTTCATAACTTCGCTAGATTCACTATTAATGCCTTTTATTCCACCCACTGTATAGCATTACACTTTCTTAATTGGTTTGAACTACCACATTATCTCTCTTACTTACAACTATCAACTGCACACAAGCTAGTATACAAACCTTCAGATTGTCTTGCCCTCTCTATTCTTTTCAGCAAACTAGCTTCCCAAAAGATCACTTAGATTCAAAAATCAACATTTACTACAGATACACAAACCAAAACTACTTATTCAGTTACCAGAAACTGGAATGCTCTACCAGTAACAGTTGGATCCAACCAAAACTTTGTACCTTTTAAAACGTCATTACATAACTAGTTCTCTTCCATATGTAGCTGTAACTGCTCCACACCTCCTAGTTTTAAATCATGACCTCTTCTGCTCCCATACCTCATTTCACATTGTTACACTCATTATGCAATCATTCTATTTTCCTCAATATGTAACATATGCCTGACTACCTTTTATGAAGCTTCATCACTATACCCCATTGTAAGTTTTATCTAGCAAGTTACAATTTCCCTATACCTCTACCTTTAATTCCTAGCAATTGTCAATATCCATACACTAAACATTTTATGAGAATTTTCCTAAGTTGATTATTATCTCATCTATGTAAGTTTTGCTTTGATATATATATATATATATATATATATATATATATATATATATATAAACTTTCACATTGGCTTCTTCACTCTGACTAAGCAGTGCAACGGAGATTTTCCATGAGAATGAAGACATACGGGAAAAAGTTATTAAACGATCCAAATCAAGCACAAACCACTTCATGAGCTAGGAATAACAAGAAATGAGCAACGGTAAACAATCCCAAAATAGGCTGGTTTAATAAATGAAGTTAGCAAAAAATGCTTTCGGGGAGCCCAATGTCTCTCCTTCATCAGACAAAATTACAAACAACTACCTACCGTATTTATACAAAATGGTTTCAATTATGCAATCAGATTTAATTGAATAAATACAGCGTATTAGATAAAAAACAGTAATTAGATAAAAATAGATAAATAGCTGTGCTCCTCTTCACTACAAAGTATATATGCATATGTGTATACATACACATTCACAACTAATCTAATTTAAAAATCTTTTAGTATTAAAATAATTAATACCAAATGATAAACCCCTCAAGGGCTAACCATCATAAACTTTAACTTTAACTTTAAAATGGGGAACATTCACACACTTACTTAATCTACCTAATTCGTATAGGAACATAAAGCAAATTGTATTTTTCTGACAGTTTATACAATCGTAATACCATGTACCACCACAATAGATCTACCTTTTCATAGATAAAAGTTTTAAAACACAAGCAATAGAAACATACTCATTTAAACCAGGGTGCATATATGCACCAGTACGAATCTGCCAAACCAATTCATTTATTTCTAAATGGGTCTGCCAAGGGCCGCCTTTATTATCCACCATTATTTTCCCCAAAATTGTAAACTTAAAATAATGGTCAGGAGAAACACTTATATGCCTTGCAAGGGCATTATTCAAATCATGCCTAGAAATAGCATATATGTGTTCATAAATGCGCTGCTTGAACTTCCTTTCTGTTTTTCCTATATAGAAAGCAGCGCATTTCTGACACAAAGCCAAATAGACCACGCTATTTGTCTCACAATTATGTGTCCCTATTATATTATATTTTTCGTTCCTAACTTTAACCTTTGAATCAGTTAATACATGCTTACATTGGTTACATGTCCCACACTTAGTCATTCCTGAAGTGCATTGACTAAAAGGTTGTGGTTTGAACTCCAGCATAGTTTTTAAATTACGCCCCCTTCTAAAAGTTATCTTAGGGACTTCACCTAATTGATGGGACAAATAACTGTCATCAATAATCAAAGCCCAATATTTATTAAGCACCTTCTTGATCTCATAATGATCCACAGAAAAGGTGCAAAAAAACCTAATTCCAAGAGGGACCTGATTGTTGGTGTCATCATCCCATCTAATTTCACAGGTAGGGGCGGTTTCAGAAATGGTGCCAACAAATGAGAGAATTGGTTTATAGAACCCTGATCTTCTTTTGTTTGTTACTTCTGTTCTAATATCAAGCAACAGTGAGGAAGGATAACCTCTATTCACAAACATTTGACTCAACTGTTCACATTCAAGCAAAAAATCCTCGAAGTCGGACACCATTCTGGCCGCCCTCACCATTTGACCCTTCACTACTTCTTTCTTTTGATAACTAGGATGACAGCTAGTGAAATGCAAGAATGCATTAGAATAAGTGGGCTTTCGGTAAATAACACTCTTATATCTCAAATTCATCTCATATTTAATGACCAAAATGTCCAAATAGCTTATGCTAAATTCCTGCAAATTATATGTAAATTCCAAAAAGGAGGTCATGCTGGAAATAGTCCTTAGGAAAGTGGGAACTTCAGAGGGTGATGCTTTCCAAATAAGGAACATGTCATCCTGGTATCTTGTGTACCAGGCGACGCTTTCCCTAAAGGTGACATCAGGGAACAACAGGGTCTTTTCCCAAAACGCCAACACACAACTGGCGAAACTCCCACCACAGGGCGACCCCATAGCCACCCCAGATTTTTGTAAATAGATTTTTTTGTCAAACAACATAAAATTGTTATTTAGAACAATTTCCAATAGCGTCTCAACCAAGTAGATAATGTTGTCATCAATCGTTTTATCATGTAAAAATTCACGAACCCACTGGATGCCAAGATCTTGTGGTATAACAGTGTAAAGATCTTTGATATCAATGGTCAAAAAACAGAAGCTTGCGTCAAAAGGAACCTTTTTAATTTCATGGAGAAAGCTCCAGGAATCCTTACAGATCTGGGGTTCCTGGTTGATTAAGGGCCTTAGTATACTATCAATAAATTTAGCACATGCAAAAGTGATAGATCCGTGACCATCAACAATAGGACGGAAGGGGGGTTGTGATAAACTTTTGTGAGTTTTTGGAATGCCAAACAAAACCGGTAACCTAGGGGCTAGAACATTCAAGTATTGATACAAGTCAAGATCAATAAGTCTTTCATGAAATAAATCTTCAATCATTCCCCTGAGTTTTGCATAAGCAATGTTGACTTCATTAATACTCACAACTTCATAAAAGTCAGTGTTTAAGAGGGTCACCATTTTCTGGACATACAAAAAATTATCCATAAACACTAAACCACCCCCCTTATCTGTTTTTTTGTGTTACTTCAAAGCGTTTTTTGCTAACTTCATTCATTAAACCAGCCTATTTTGGGATTGTGTACCGTTGCTCATTTCTTGTTATTCCTAGTTCGTGAAAAAGTTATTAAATATATAGCCTCTAGATATAATCTTCTGCATCCAAGTATCTTTTATTATGTCTAGCCAGGCTCTTTCATGCAGGGATAATTGACCCCTGATTGCCTCCAGAGGTGGGTAATTGGGCCTCTTTCAGAAGGTCTGTCCAAGAAAGAATCTCTGGACCCTTGGTTTTGTGGGGCTCCTCTGCTGCTGGGGTGGCATCGACCATTGTAGTTCCCCCCTCTGCCCTTGGGGAAATTACTTCACTTGTGTCCTGGAAAGGACCCTGGGATTCCCTGAACCACATCTTTTGACCACCTCACTGATTCCTTGAAAATGTTCACTTAGTGGTCAAAAAATGTACACCCACTGCAAACAGGGTCTTTCCATCCTTCTCACACCTGGATAAAGTTTCTTTCCCTTTGGGGCTGAACAAGGACGTGCTGTCAAAGGGAACATTGATGAACGACAGCTTGAAGGGCTCCACAAAATCACATAAGTGCATCCAGGCATGTCTCCTAATGGAAATGCCTGAACCTGCTGCCCTTGAGGTTCCTTCAGCTACATGAGAAATAAGTCTCATGGATGAATTCGAAATAGATTGCAGAATAGCCAGCTGAGAAGTCACTTGCTTGGACCTCTGCAGAAATGAATCCTAGGGTATTTGAAAGTTCATTGATCAAATGCCTCTGCAGCCTAGCAAATTGTGCCAAATAATTCAGCGACCTTTGGGCAAAGGTGGCTGAAGCATAGATGTGCTTCCCAAACCTGTCCATTGCCCAAGACTTCCTGTTAGAGGGCTGAACAGTAGAACTTTGTCCAGCAAGTTGCTTTTTGGTGGCTGCTGCCATGACCATGCCATCAATGGGTGCCCTTTAGTCCAAAACTCTTTCCCCAAAGGTAGTGCCAGAATCTTGTCCAGTCTTCTGGGTATGGGTTCAACTGTGTCATGTTCCTTCCATGCCCACCAAGAAACCAACTCAATGAGCTCATCAGCAGGTGAAGTAAGCAAGGAGGCAGATGGGCCAGTGCAGAAATTCTCCAGGAATATCGACTCCTCAGATGAAGGGTTACTGGGGGTTCAACCACCTCTCTGTTTTCGGATCTCAAGGATGTCCAAATGAGACATCTTCTGATGGTGATCATGGGGACCCTTCACCGAAGTCCATATCCTCTGCGAATGACTCTTTTGGAGAGTCCAAGTGCTTCCTCTTGCACTTCTTCTTCCTAAGGACCTCCTCCATGGGGTGTTCTGGGGAGGTATCAGAAGAAATTGTAAAACCCTGTTGGGAAACCTGGGAGTCTCAGACTGGCTGTCCCGGTGGTAAAGAATTATGAGGCTCTAAGCTCAGAGGCATCCGGGTAGAAGGTTGAGGGTTAGATCAGTCTGTCCTATCAGAGCAGAGGATACCCTCTTTGCTACTTCAAAGGCTGATTGCCATGGAGAGAGAAAACACCCTGGCACCTAGAAGGCAAGCTTCTGGACTGCTGTCTCCCCCCACTCTGAAGGCAATCTCCCTGAGGAGGAAGCTAGAGTTGAGCTATTGAGTGCCGAGGCTGCAAGAGGCAGAGATGGCTCTGACAACTTCAGAGTCGTCTCTAACACCTTGGATCCAACAGGGAAGCTTCAACTCCAAGAGTCATCCAGATCCAAAGAAATCTGAACTGGAGCACTCAGAGTAAGCTTTGGATCTGAAGATAAAGCTGTCTTCGGATCAGAGGCAGATGGACCTGGGAGGCTCATATCCAGGGACTCTGAAACCAGTGATGGGATCAGAGGAGGAGGTTACAGTGGGAATGTAGTTGATAGATGGGTCTCCTGACCCAAGGAGGTAAGAGCCGGCAAGACACCCATCTGAATCTATGCCAAGATGAACTTCCACATCATTCTTTCTATATCTTCTTCCGTCAAACTTCTGGATGAATGAGTCAAGGCAACAGAAGGAGAGTTGAAGTGCTGCTGTTCCAAACAAGGTGAAGGCACACTTTTTAAATTCAGCAAGACCAGGACTTTTTCTGCCATTGTAGTAGAAGTACTGAAAAAGGAAAAGATAAGTAATACATGCTTTTTTTTTTTTTTTTTGGAATAGAGAGAGTAGGGGGAAAACACCAACTATGGTACTAAAAATTACACAACAGTATAGAAGGTAAAAGGGAGAAAGAGAAATCACTAATGAAGAAAGAAATGGGAAGAAATTGTCAACAATGATAATTGAAGTTATACGAAAAATGTAATAGGGATAGGGTAAGGGATACATAATAAAAGATAATATCAGAAAATATTAGAATTATTGGAAATATTAGACAAAATTAAAAAAATAAGTTTTTTTAACAATCAAAAGTCATACTTATCTAAAAAAGCTCAAGAGCTAGGCTGCCTAAGTCTTTTCTCTAAAGTGGCAAATGAGATCTGAGGTAACTTAGGGTTGGTGCATTATGAGTAAGGGAGAAGCTCTAGAGTTTTTGGTTACCACGAGCTTTAATAACAGCTGAGTTGGATCTGAGGATCAGATCCAAACCCATCATTTGAGGACAGAATGAAAACTGTCCAAGAATGTGTATACCCTCACTGAATGGCACTGCATACTCTTGCATCTGTGAGTGCACATGTACAGACCAAGGGAATGTTAAAGACTTTGCTCCACAATTCAGCCCCTTTAAACTGTAATAAACTATTAACTGAAACATTATCATTAATTCCAAGGAGGTTCGCTGCATCCAAAAGCAATTGCTAGTGCAACTCTCTGACTTCCAAAATGTGTCTCCCAATAACCATCCCTATCAAAAGGTTGTATTTTCCCAATAGCCATCCCTAACAAAAGGTATTATTTTCTCAAAAGAAAAAAAACTTTTTAAAATTCTTAGATCCAGCAGAATGCTTATATAAAGCATTAGTCATATCATATTTCGATATATATTAGCATAATTATGCTTGTAAATTAGAAATTAAAAAGATCGACTTATGATGAAATATTATTTAAGGATTTTTATTGGTCAATTTTAAATCACATGACTGTTCTTTCTGAGTATTTGAAAAGGTTATGGAAAACTTTTTTTTAGTTCTGATGAAATTCTAATAGTTAAAGGGAAAGAAAGCACTTAACTTTTTGAACATTGTAACTGCAGAAATATAATCTCATTGAGTCTCTAAATTTACATATCCTGAAATATTTTTATATTTATCCGCTGTACTGCAAGAGTGCAATTTGCGATCTGTTGTTCAACACTGGTTTTGTAACTGTAAATTTACTACATGTAAGTAAAGCAGTGGGGATTGCAGGAAAAAAAAAGTTTTGCAAGTAATGTTTACCCAGGGTGGAACATAGGTGAAATGGTATCTTAGATAAAGAGCTCCATAGCACACCCACCGCCCATTGCTCCCTCCCTGGTCCTCCCCATCCTGGCCAGCCCACACCATTTAGTTTACCTTTTTCGTTCCTTTTCTCACATTGTATCTTTCTTTTCAGCTTTTTTCTGCATTCTTTCATCTTAACTGTGCAAGACTGCACTCTAACAACCGTGGAGAAAATAGATGAATTAAGCTAGGAGTGTGAGGTTCTGGTAGGACATGGGTATCTAGCTACTCCGAGGTGTAATTTAGAGTTTTGTTTAATAGCATTTCCATCCAATGATGATCTGAATAAAAATACCAATTAAAGAATGAATAGTTTTACTCTTACTTTATTTTTTCCAGCATCCATTCAACACACCCTAACTGACCTAAACTGCACTGTAGTAACTGTGAAGAACATAATTAAATTATGTGGAGAACTGGGGGAGTGGTAGGTACCCAAAAGCTATGGTGTTATAGATGCTCTAAGGTGCATTTCAGAGCATTTTTTTCAATCTTTTGATATAATGACAGCCTGAGCAAAAACTGCAAGGGAAGAAATTCAGTCTTAAGATGAATGCTTGTGAGAATGCTTAAATCATATCTAGGAAAAGTGCATGACTCCATATTGATCCCCCCCCCCCCCACAAAAAAACAAAACAAAAGGTAGACACCTTCTGCATATTACTCTGGTGTTACAGTATGATAAAAATGGAAGACAAAAATTACAAACACACACAAAGATACACACACATATCATGCCTCCTCACCCTTATCTCCCAAAAAGCCACATCCTCTGTGCCCATGTGATATCACATCTGGACGAAACTGAAAGAGCAAACAGAATTCAATATTTCAACCTGTTGCTGTCAGAAGTATATAAACAGTATGCCTCCTAATCTCTTCCCCAAAAGACAGCCAGCTGTACAAATATCCGATATTTGATTGCAAGGAAAGTGAACAAAAATGTTAATCACAGTGTTGCATTCCAACTTGTTGCTCCCAGAAGTTGCCCTTATACGAGTTGTGCTAACCTACTGCGTACACCACTGAGGTTTGTGAAGATACTGAAAGAAATAATGACAATATCACCCCTGGCCCCAACATAAGCTGTAGCCACATTCTGGGTAAACCTCTGAAGTTTGTTGTGGGAGAGCTTGGAAGGTCTGGATGCTCTGCGATGCATTGCATGCCTTATTTTTGAAAGATAACTTGTAACTTTTTTTAATATTTTCTTGAAGAGTTATGTACATGGCTGTCAATGTTGTCTGTGTCTACTGATAAAAATTATTGATATTTTTTGCATGTGCATACACTCGCACGTATACACACACAAGCGTGCACAAGCACTCACACACACACGCGCACACACAAAACAGCACTATATCTTGTCAAAAATATTTGTGTGAAAAATTGCCCCTGACAAACTAGGTGTGTCACAACATACACACTCTCCGTGTTTGCTTGCAAATAAATTGGAGGAAAGGCTGTGTGATTCGTTATCCTGATTGCAGTAGGTGGAACTGAGCTGAAAGCCCAGAAACTGAACAGTGTGCATCATTTTCTTTACAAAGCACTGTTCTTTTCTCAACAAGGATGCTTTTTCACAGTAGAAGGTGGGGAGTTTGGAAAATTATCCGTGTTTAATTAGAGGTTTAGGTGGCCACCCAGCTTGCCTTTGCCTAAGGCCAGCCATGATGTTACCTACAGTTTCAGCAGGCTTGCATTTTGATGAGCTTGACACCTTCAGTTTGCTATTTGAGAAAGGTTTTGTTTTGAATTCTTATATTGGTCTGCAGATACCTGTTTGTGTGTGTGTTTGTTATAGATCTAGATGGCCACACATTTATAAATAAAAGTGAAAACACATGATAACCCATGGTAAATTTATTAGAGGATTTTGATTCATAATATTTCTTAACTACACAGTTTTAATATTGCTACTCTTTCACTGATTGCATTGGAGTTAAACACTACAAATTAAACTAGAACAGCAGTGAACATCTGTCAAACTTTGTACAGGGATAACTTCTAGAAAGTGTAAGAGGATAACGCAGTAATATTGGTATACCATCTTGAAAAAGAATGATGAAATCCTGTTGCACTGCACTCTGTCAGACGACATTATTTGATCCATTAGGACTGCAGTGCGTGTTTCTGATGTATATTAAACACCTTGCAGACAGAGTAAAAGAATGAGAAGTCAGCAGAAAGCAGAAGCTGTATTGATTTTCACCTTTAATGCTATTACATCTTCAAGTTTGAGAAATGAACTTGACCTACTGTCAGTGCTGTTCTAGTCTTTTATTTAGTGCTTTGTTAGTCAGCAGTGGCCTAGCTTAAGGAGTGTGAAATATTATGAATAAAGAAGGACCCGTGGCATCTTGAAGAGTCCTGGGTTGTCTCATTTTAGAAACATTATTTTTTTAAGTGTACAGAAATCATGTGTTGCACTTTAATACAGTATGCTTATTTCAATTTGCCCAATTAAAATACTTAAGATCTGTAAGAGATTAACAGTAGTTGGACAATAAAATGTAATTTGAGATTTGATAAGATCATTTGCTCACTTGTTTGCATGGAACTGACTTCTTGCTATTAATTATTGAAAAATGTATATTTGTAATTACTTTGCAGAGTACAAGTACACTATTACAAAAAGAGGTATATGAGAATAAGATGATGCATTTTAAAAAC
Source organism: Protopterus annectens (assembly GCF_019279795.1). NCBI lineage: Eukaryota > Metazoa > Chordata > Ceratodontiformes > Protopteridae > Protopterus > Protopterus annectens. The sequence continues at coordinate 1,345,890,831 of NC_056737.1, forward strand.
ATATGATAGAAGGTTAAAAGGCGATACACAAAATATTTTCATGTGAAGTGTGGTGGTTGACTGGATCCATTTTTCTGAAGAGGAAGGGGGTATTAAATATGTAACACAATTCAGGAATGCATTAGATAAACATATTCAGAAGATTACTGGGGTTCTGAACATAACCAATTTGTTAGATGTTCAAGATATGAACATCTAGAAAATCACCTTGAGAGGTGTACCTCTGCTGGACTAAAAGCTTTAAAAGCTGTTAAACACTTTACTCTGACGTTTCTCTTGAGTGTGGAGTGAAAAGCTTTTTTTAAGCTGTTTTATCTTTTCACTGCTGTTCTGTGATGGCCACTGTTTATACTCTAGTGTGAGACCAGAGCACAACAGTTCTGAAAGCCATGCATAAAAAAAAATGTTGTGCACCTAAGTGACTTCAGGGGGGTGCATAACAGGGTTGTACTATTCCTGATTTTGGAGTGTGATAAGCATACTGCATGTATTGCAAAGTTATTAGTTTGCTATATAGAAGAAAAACTGTCTATGCTGTTGGTTAAACAGGAGATGCAGTTTACCCAAAAAGCAAAGAAAAAGGCAGGGTGGATGGGCTAAGCAGTTATTTGCTTTTTCTTATGCGTTACTGTGTTTCTATGAAATGAAAACAGAGTTGACTATTACTGGGTGTTTGGAGATAATGAGATGACTCCTACAGATGGCTTTAGCAGAATCAAGAAAAATATGTATGAAATGGGTGCAGGATTCTTCAGTATAGGAAGCAAATTGACAAATTTTAAAGGAAGTTATCACCTTAATGTGCGTGTTATGTTTTGCATGCGTGCTTATCATTTCCATTTGTACTTTAGATGATGTAGCTGCAATTTATTTTGTTAAAAATGATTATAGGGTGTTTTTCACTGCTTTATTTCCATTCATGTTCTCTGTCTTTCCATATAGACATATCTATAAAGTGGTGCAATACCAGGCTTCAGACATTAAATTGCATAAAGCATCAAGCTGTCCTGGGTGACCAGAAATAAGTTATTTCTTTAGTTGAGCATTCTGTTACTCACTTTGTGGATTCTGTAACATAAGATATATTTATTAACTCTCAGAGTAAAGAACTGCACCTGCAGGCCACACAACATGCCTTCCTTAAACATCAAAGCTGCTTCTGCTATCAACATGGACATATAGTGGCCTAGATACTAATTTAGGCAGAGTTATTATGACTTCAGTCCATCGTGATAAAAGACAAAGATGATACAAATTTGAAAACTTGTAAATGTGTCCTTAATAGTAAAAAAATGCATTTTACATTGAAAATGTGTAATTCAATACTCTACCAATTAATCAAGTGTTTTTAGCATTTTTAAGTTTAACTACATTTCAGAGACAATCACTATGCTCTATTATAATGAGATAATCTGGGCAACAAATTCTTCAGGTTATGCAGAGTTTGGAAGACTTAATAATGAAATGTTCTTAGATCAAGTTTTAGTGCACTAGCTTCCCAGTGTCAAAGAAGAAAGGTGGGGGTCTTCACCCAGTGTTTATTCTCCAAGGCCTGCATAGCTTTGTCCTGTATAAGTACATTCTATATATTATATATAAATCAGTGCATGGTAAAAGTGACCCTAGGTACTCATGGTATAAAGAGTTTGGTGATGGCTGTTAAAGCATGCTGCACTCAGATGTCATTAATCCATGGTTACTGGGAGCAGGACATGGACAATTTACTGAAAAGCATATATTAGGCAAAATAGCATCATTATTGCACAGAATACTGCAATACAAGTTCCGTAAGTTAGCTAAACACCTCTAAAAGCATTACAAGAAGATTTTGTAGATTGAAGCTAAGGGTTACATATGAGGCGGGGATTGATGACATTGCATTGTTACCATTGGACAAATGTCAGATGATTTGTGATGTCATCAGGTCTAACAACATTATATCATCATAAGCTCAACAAATTTATTGGAAACCATGTGATAAAAACACAGATTACTGGGCTCTGAATGTATATATTTATTTTATCCACTAATTATCATGTGATTTCTGCTGTCTTTCCAGTATTCACATGCAACCTAGGAGAAAAATGCAACGGCAATAATGTAGTACTAGAGGTAGGCAGAAAAGCAGGTTTGACATGAAATAATTTTTTAAATTGCATGTTTGATACAAACTAGGGAAACAACATTAGGGTCATCAGAAAGCAAGCAGATTATGGCAAAATTGCAGTGGCCAAAGAATTTGTGTTGGACTTCTGTTCATTCTGGTGTTTCTACAGGCATTAGAAATTAATGTAAAAGATGCATGTGCTGGTGTTGTAGAGGGATAGAGCCCTGACTATAGCCAGGAGACAGGGGCTCTGTGTTCTGTTAGTGAGGGATAGAGCCCCGACTACACCCAGGAGACAGGGGATCCGAGTTCATTTAGCAGTTTAGGTACTTTGCAGGGCTAAAAAAATGTGAAAAAGTGTTCCTTAATTAAAGGTTAGGCAATAATAAATTTAAATGAAATAAGTTAACAGCAAAGGAGGAGAGCTGCTAATCCAGTAACGCTAATGTTTATATCCAGTAGTTCCTAAGTAGAGCTATGGAAGAATTTTGTTCTTAATAGGTTTACAGTGCAGATTTGTGCCAAGGTATGTAAGAATCCAGCTGCAGAATATGTTGTGGGATCCTGCTTCCAAGTGATAAACAGAAATAATTAGATTCTGAATGTTTTCTTACATTGGCAGATACATTAGCATAATATTTCTGTCCATGTATCCATGTAATACCTGCTCAATGCTGCTATTAAACTTTGTTTAACTTTTAGCCAGCTCCAGTGACATAGAAAGATAAAGCCCTGACTGTTGTCCAGGAAAACCAAGTTCATTTATTGTCTTGGGTACCTGACAGACCTGGATGGAGAAGATGGGAGAATGCAACCACCATACATCTCAAGTATACCTCATTATGTAAAATGCTTCTCATTTTGAGTCTTAAAAAGTCCATGTTCCTCAAATTTCCACATTGAAAGGGTATATCACACATTCATTCCTTTGTTTACTAATATCCATGGCTAATAAAACTGAAGCATTAATTCATCAAAATAATATTTTGTAAGTATTAAGTAACACATTTTAACCATGCTATGAAATTACTAGTCAAAGTTAGTAAACTGTCAGTATGTGTTCTATATTTTACCCATTCATTCCACATTATGAGAGGTAGTGTTCCACATTTCGGAGAAGGAAGGTTGACAGCTATAGCAACCACTACCAGTTTGCCCATGCTGGGAGACAGTTATATTATCTCTAGCTCACCACTTGGGAGACACCTATCAGGAGGACTAGGTATTGCAACTGTGGAGTACAAATCTCTCAGCAGGTGCTGCCTTCATGCCTATGCATGCAGCCAAGTCAGCATGCAGACCCATGCAACCTGTGGCTGTCAGCAGCTAGTAGAGGACCAGGAGCCATGGTTAGGGATGAGGTTGCTCCTTAGAAATAGGGTAAGTCACCCCACAGGACCATCAAGATGGTCCACTCCCTACCAATCAACTCTGGCCATGGGCAGTTGGGCTTTTGACTAACCAGGAGATGCCCAAATCTCGCCCCACAGAAGGGATTGTCAAATTTGTGCAGGTAGAAGAGAAATCAGAGCAGTCTTATGGAAGCAAAAACATTTAGCTTTTCAACCACTTAGGACCACCATCTTACCCCCCCCCCCCCATTTCATCTGTTTGCAAATTTTTGTATGCGAGACAGCCCAAGTTTGTGATGCATGATGCCAGAGGGCAGTGCATAGGGAAGGACAGATATAAAGCTCACTGTGTAGTTCTTCAATCACAGTTCAAAGAAGGGACTAAGGGCTACTTAGATAAACTTCTGAGCAAGACTAAGGCCAAAAAAAACCATACATCTATTATACTCTATATGAATTAGGAACCATTTGTTGCATGTGCGCTTCTTTGCAATTGTAAGAATGTTTGACTATTCCATGTCTTAGGTCCTTCACTAGAATACTGTAGAAGTAATGCTGATTCAGAGGATGGGTGAAAATTCTAATCTGCATGATCTTAAAAAGCTTCATTTGATAGGTTTAGAGAGAGGGAGAAAATCAGTTCAAACAGTGAACAAGATGGAGTGAGTGGGGCTGTGGTGAGAGGCATACATAGATAATCTAGATCTTGTTCTTAGTGAAAACAGTCAAGCATGATATAGTCCACATGTTTTGAAAGAAATTTATGTATTCGATTTTGAACGACTTGTAAGTGGGAATTAATAGCAAAGGGGATAACCACAATTGGAAGTCCATATTCGACTCATAGAATGAATATTCCATTGTCAAGTGCTGATGTGGCTTCCATAGCAGCATCCTAATGCTATGCACATTAGTTTATTTAATGTGTATTGCTCAAGTTTGTGTAAGTGATCAATATCGATACAAATTTTGAAGTGATGAGAATATACCAGAAGGATGGACTTTGTGCAACCTTGGATCTGTACAAAAGAATAGATACATCATTTATGTAACACCAATTTGTAGCTTTCCAGTCTGGATTATAACCATATTTCCACTGAGATTACCTCCTCTCGTACAGATTATTAATTTTCTGTGGCCATGTCATGGATCTAAGGAAGATGGTGATATTAGCATAAAAGGCTGTTAAAGCTTAGGTAGGTCTGGAGTTAATGGGGCTTGAGAAAAGAGAAAAGAGGAGTGGACCAAAACTGATTTTGTGATAGTGTAGTGATTATAAGAGTGGAAAGGACCATATATTATTGACTCTGACTTTTATGTGGAATTGAGATGTTGGAGTATCATGAATTGCAAAGATAAAATTTTACCTGTCTGGGATAGAGTTGAAGACTGAATAAAAATACTTTGTTGTGGCCTAGCTCCAGGTGGTAGACAGATGAAACTCGAACTATGACCTAGATGACCTAAGTTTAATTAGTTGCTCAGGTGCTGGAGGAGCTGAGCAGAGGAAGATGAGAATTAGTGGCTGATGTTGGCTTGCCCGTCATGCAGAATGGAAACAGTCCAATATGCTGCAGTATGAACACTTATCAAAAGAAATGTGTTTTGTATGCAGCAATAGTGGGGGCATGCTATTGGCCCTTGCCAAGCCACATATGTAGTAGCCTTCACTGGGTATGTCCAAGAATGTGTATACCCTCACTGAATGGCACTGCAAACACTTGCATCTGTGAGTGCACATGTACAGACCAAGGGAATGGGATTAGGACAATATACAACAAAAACCTTGATGGCTGCATGGATGATCGTCTATGATGACTGGTTACCACCCCTCTGGAGAAAGATGGGCCTATTTAATTGAAGGAAGGAAGATGGTTAGCTAGTGCGGTGAGAAAAAGACAAATACATGTGTGATTTTATCAAGGAAAAAAGCTGCTGTTGACTTAATGAAGTTCAGATATTGATGTATAATATTAGTAATAAAGATTAAGGAAGCTGTAGTGCTACATCCTATTCTGAACTTAGATTGATCTGAATTTAACAGTCCATTAACATGTTGGCGTTGGCAAATGTGTTTTTATTTATTTTATTTATTTATTTGACATTTGTTGACTGGGATAGCCTGACTGAGCTAATGTCCGAGGCCCGGGAGAAATGCTCCACAGTACAACTAAGCAAGCAAAAAGCATGATTGAAGTAAAATGTAATAAAATATATATAATAAAATAATTAAACAAATGTCCATTACAGTGCAAGTAATAGAAAACAGCAAAAGAGACATTTAAACTAAGAAGTAAGTATAGGAAGAGGTAATAACAAAAAACTGGTAAAAACATATTTGGATTGTCATCAGCGGACAACTGTACAAGTCAAAGCAGTTTGTTTTATAAGCTACAGTAGGTGTAGATATTTAATATAAAAAGCAGATTGCAATTAGGATGCAGGTAGCATGTTTCCAGAACCAGGAAGTGAAGGAGCATGGAGAGCAGTAGGTGACTGTCTTGTCATAATAAAGAGGTTAGTTTTGAGAAGGTAATTAGAGGAAAGGAAGGAATAGCAAGGAGAGGGAGGAAAGGAGATGGTAATAGAGGAGAAAGGAATGGGTTCAAGGTGCTGTTTAGGTAATTGAGAGTTTTCTTAAATTCATGGACATGGGTAATATTTTTATGGGTCATGGGAAGCTTGTTCCATGAAAGAGCGGGAAAGTAGCTGTAGAGATTCTGTCCAATAGATTTTTTTTTTTAGGTTTGTGAATCTGTAAGAGACATTGGTCTGAGCTTTTGAGTAATTGAGGAGGGTATAGAGGGAGACAAGTGAGGAGATGTTAAGGTAGGAGGAGGACTTGGTCAGGATAGAATGGGTGATGAGAAGTTGAGTAAATAAGCGTTGGTTAGGAAACTCTAGCCAGCTGAGTGTCTGGAGAGTATGACAGTGGTGTGATTTAGAAGGCAGATTAGCTGCAAATCCAGCAATTTTGCAGTAGGTGTTTTTTTGTTTGGAAAGTAGTGATGACAGTAAGTTAGTTAAGATTTGTGAGCTGTAGAAGAGGTAAGGGAGAAAGTATGCTTGTGCAAGTGAGATTCTGGAGACAGGTGTAAGGAACGTTTTGTTTCTATACAGTAGGCCAAGCTTTTGGTGTTTTTTTTTGATACAGTGAAGTACATGGAGGTCAAATTTAAGTTTGTCATCTATGATTGCTCCAAGGAGCTTAGTGTGGGCTTCATTTATGATAGTAGTGTTGTTAAGGAAAGAGATGGTGACTGAAGATTTAAGATGGTAGATGGATTTTGGGAGGAAGAAAAGAAGTTTTGTATTTTTAGGGTTAAGTTTGAGTTGGTTGTTCGAAAGCCATGTTACAGTGAGTTTGAAAGATGTTTGTGTCAGGGTTAGTAGGTCAGAGGGGTTCTCAGCAATGGAGATGATTGTGGAATCATCTGCATACTGTATAAGGGATGACTAAGGACAGGATGTGTGAAGTTTTTAGAAAAGATGTTAAAAAGAAGGGGGCCTAGATTTGAGCCTTGTGGGGCACCCGTTTTGTTGGGTAGAAAGGGAGATAGAGTAGAGAGCCATTTGATGGATTGCTGTCTGTCTGTGAGGTAGCTGTGAAACCAAGAGATAGTTGCTGAGGAGAGGTTGAGTTGAGAAAGATTAGAGAGGAGGATAGAGTGACAGACAATGAAAAAGGCTTTGGAGAGATCTAAAAAGAGGCAGGACACTAGTTTATTATTGTCTCTGGCTAGGAAGATGGAGTTAGAAAAGGAAATAAGTGCAGTAGTAGTGCTGTGGTGGGGGCGGAAAATTTGTTTATGAACAAAGTGCTTGAAAATTTTAGAGAGAGGAGAAAGTATGGCAATAGGTTGATCATTAGATAGCAGTACAGAAATTATACCTTTATGGATAGGTATGGTATAGAATTATTTCCAGACAGTAGGGATCAGTGGATTCACTGACAGAGTGGTTTATGAGGATGGAGACAGGATATTCTTTGGAGTTAGCAGCAGCCTTTAGGAAGAGAGATGGCAAGTTATCAGCTGATGGGGAACATGGTTTACATTTGAGAAGAAGCTTTTTAATGTAGCTGGTTGGAATGGGATTTAGTGAGAATGGGAAGTTTTGTAGTAAGGGGTGGTGGGAAGTGAGGGGTTGGTTGGGTTGAATGTCTGCATAAGTTTGCTGATAGTATCTATGAAGTATGGATTGAAAATGGATGAAGTTTCTTGGAGTGTGTTATTAGGGCAGGGATTGGGAGCTGAAGGAATCCCTGGGTGGAGAATTTGGTTGACACTATTCCAGAAATTTGGAGGGTTTCTGGGTCCTGTAGTTTGGGGTGTGTGGTTTAAGTTCTTTTTATCAATATTTATGTGTTTTTTTGGTCAGCTTTTTGAGTTTCCTATACTTCTGGTAGTTCGTGTGAGAGATTTGGCCTTGGATGGAGTTGAATTGAAAACAGCTTCATCAGGAGGTAGGAATGAAAGGAAGGGCCAATCAATAGTGGTGAGACAATTATTGAATATATAAGAGCTGAAGTTCATTAGCTGTTGGCATTATTTCGATTTATGAGGTCTAGAGAGGTGAGGGGAAAATATTTGGACGCATATAGGGGCGTGGTCACTGATGGAGTCTGGTAGGGATTCAGGGTGGTGACAGAGATTAGGAATGGAGACAAGAATCCAGTTAAGGATAGAACTGGTATTTGTGGGTTTATGAAGAAAAGTGGGAGGAGAGATACGTTGGGTGTAGCCATATAGGTTTATGCTGGTGGTAGGGTAGTTAGAGATGAGGGGAAGCCAATCAATGTTAACATTGCCTAGTATTATAGTTTCATTAGGTATATTGTCAGACATCCAGTGGAGAATCTGTTCTAATAAGGGTATGTTCTCTCCAGGGGTTATGTAAGTGGTGACTATAGTTAGGGTTTTATGGTTAAGTTTGCAATTGGCAATAGTGAGTTCAGCTGGGTGAAAAGAGGGGTGAGGGTTGATTAGGGGGGATAAGGTCAGGAGGTCCAATTACATAATGGCAATGCCTCCACCTTTTTTGTGTGTTCTATCAAGGCGAAGAATGTTGTAACCAGGGGGAGAAATGTATTGTTGGTGTTATGAGCCATGTTTCAGACAGACTAACTATGTTGGGCAAGTATTGGGCTATCCATGAGTGAAATTCAGTTATCTTGTTAAAAGTGCTGTGGATGTTGATAGAGTATAAGGGCAGATGTTTAGGACTAAGGTTAGGAACCTGCATGGGTGTTTGTGTAGTACTGGTAGCAGGTGATGAGTTAATGTGTGGTTGGGTTTGAAGTGAATGTCACTAGAGAGTTGAAGGATGTTGCAAGGGTGAAGGAGAAATTATATAATGGGGTAGGGTGAGAAACTTTTCTGTCTGATTTTGTGATGTGGAGAGATCTTTGGAGGCAATTCGATACTGGGCAGAGGGAATTCAATACTGCAGAAGAGGGCAGGTGATACGGGAGTAGAGTAGTGGCTATAGGTGTTTATAGTGCTGTGAGAGGGGGTAGGAGCATTGCAATGTAGGTTTAGCTGAGTGTGATATGAGTTGAGGTTAGCTAGGAGTAGAAGAAGAAAGGATGAGAAAAGAGGGAGGAATATATTGGAGGGTAAGGGGTATATGAGAGGGTGGTAAGCATCTGACTGAGGGAAGGTATGTGGGATTAGTATACTGAGGGAAGGTATGTGGGATTAGTATGTTGGAGGGGGAATGGGATTAGTGAGTATGGGTGGGTGGTGTGAAGTATAGAGTGTAGAGTGTAGAAAGGTGGAAGGGGTTTAGATAAGAGGAGCAGTATTTAATTGGGTGAGGTTTACAAGAAGGTGAAGTGCAGAGTGGGTGAGGTAGAGATGGTTAGTTATAAAGATAGCTGATGTATGGATGGGTGGGAATTGGGGTAAGGTAGGAGAGTGAAGTGAGCCCAAATGTAGCGTGGCTGCACCAAATGGGAAGAGCTCAGGAGAACCAATCAGCAAGGAAAGAAGTGAAGGCAGAGCATAAGGTAAAGTTATTCAGGAAAAATCTTTGCAAAACCAGGGGAGATCAGAGTAAATAGGAGTTAGATATCAGTGCTTACACTGTCATTCCAGATACAAGGATTGTGTTGAAGAATGACAGGTAGAAGCACTAGACAGATAAGATTATATGAATCTATCAAGTACCTGTGGAAGGAAGATAAGAAGTGGGGTAGGGCACAACAAGCAGAGTATAAACTATTTGTAAAAGGTAGTAAGGGGGGAGGGCGAGATCTGGTGGTAAGGTACAGACTAATTACAATATTAAAAAGGCAGATTGAAGTTATGTTACATAAACATACTTTGCTTCTCTTGGGTGGCTTGGGGTAACTTGTATAGCTTTGGATGGTCAGAGGTTCTATTTTTTTTGTTTCCATTCTGCTGGTCAGGAGAGTGGGATTGAAAGGCCCTTTTGGACTAAAGGTAGACTGAGAGATGGCTGTTAATCTTTGCTTCCCTTGGGTGGCTTGGGGTGACTTGTAGGGCGTTGGTTGGTCAGATGTTTTATTTATTTATTTTTGGCTTGTTTCCCTTCTGCTGGTCAGGAGAATGGGTGGAAAAAAGTATCAAAAACATTTTTTTTATTATTTGCATTTGTTTTTATACCCCTTTGCCCATCAAACATACCTAACCACTAATGGCCATATTTCCCTTCATTCCCAATGACTCACATTACTTATATCACCAGTACAATGATGTTCTGTATGTAGCACAAACAGAGATATGTACAGGTTTCAGTGAGGCATGTCAATGTAATACTTTTTATTTAACATATATGGCATGCTTGACCTGATTACTTACTACTGCAACATCAGCACCACAAATAAGTGCTCAATACATCTTTCCCACCAGCTAAAACACTGAATGACTAATAAGAAACATCATCATCATGACTGCATGTTCAACTGCTGTTTTGAAGCATGCATGTAAATAGCATTCAGTTCACAGGTAAGTACTAGACAATCACTCTGCAGACAATTACAAGCCTAGTAAAAAAAACTATACAAAATTCCCCTCCAGCTTGAAGAACAAGACAAGATAGACCAGGGGATAATTTGAGGCTGCCCATCTAATTATCTAGGTTTACATTGAAGGTGGTAATCATATTACTCTGTTTGATGTGGTGGAAGTTTGTTCCAAAGGTGAGGGATACTTTGGGATAAGAATCTATTATACCAACCTGTCTTACTGACTTGTTGATAAAGATTTAATTTCTTTAACTGGGTATTCGAGGTGCCATTTGTTCTGGAAAGGCATAGGACAAAGAGAGTTGGATCTTGCATGGCTTGAAAAGTTAGACACAAATCTTCCTGGAGGAGTTTATAAGAGACTGAGTATAGAGAGGGGGCTGTTCACTCTAAGACTGCCACCCATCCGGTTACCAGTGGGACACTCATGGGTTGAAAAAAATGATTCCATTGCCTGCTGAATAAAGAAGTAGGACTGCAAAAATCCTGCTTTGCAGAATATCTGAATCGCTATGGAAAAGTTGCATTTACTTCTAGCTTTTTCACACCAATCCAGCTATGTCACCTACCCAGGCCTGCAGGCATAGCTATTCCTTGTTAGGTCTGGTTGCTTTGACTTGTGCAGTGATTGGCTGAAATTCATGAAGAGGTGGGGATTGGGGCAGGAATTGCCCTACAAATCCCATGGCTGTACAATGTTTTTTTATATTAGTGCTTTCACAGATGCTTTTCAGAAGAACTGAGGTTTACTTTTTGTGATCCATCCAGCCACTCCAGGAAGCCAGCCAATCCAGAAGGGAAGCCCACAAGCAAGCCAGCCAACCCATCCAGCCCATCCTGCTGCTGCCTGTCCAGTAAAGACTGTAATTGTTATACGTACAAGTAGTCTTTTATGACCCTAACTTCTTAAAAAGTGAGAATATTATTTTATTTCAATTTCTACTTTTTTACTGTTCAGAGGTACATTGCATTGTATTTGAATTTGTAGTAGTTTTGGGATTTTCAAGTAGGTGTAAAAAAGTATATGTATATATATATATATATATATATATATATATATATATATATATATATATATATACTTTTACTTTTTGAAGGGGTGCTGTACCTTATTTGAATCTATAAAGGTTGTTTTTGGATGATTTGCAAGAGGTAGTTTTAAAGGTAAAAATGTGTATACATATAACTTTTTTTATTTCTGGTGGGGGTAATGTTCAGGGATAAATGTAGTGCATTTGATATCTTACTAAGAGACATTATTGTGGCTGTTTCAGAATAGTTTGGTTTTATAGGTGGAACTGTTTCAGGTAGTCTGAAATTTTGAGATGGAAATATATGTAATTTTGTTTAAATGCTGTCTTCAAGAAGTTAAGATGCACTGCTTTGAGTATTTTTTATAGTGGCTGTTTAGTGATGACTTGTAAGAACTAAGTTTAAAAGTGAAAATGTGTGTATAAAACTTTCATTTTGGGGGGACATGTAAACTAGTGCATTTGGAATTCTGCTGGTACATGTTTTCATGGGTGTTTCTGTATAGTTTGCCTTTATAAGTTGAAATATGTGGATTTTATTTTTCAATGCTCTCTTCAAGAAGTTTAGGAATGTATTGCTTTGGGTATAGTGCAAATATGCCTGTGGTGCTGTTAGGCTTTTTATTTATTACTTTGTTGTGCTGGGTAAATTAGTGCTTTAGGTTTTATTTCTTTTGTGACTCATTAATTCTGAGTAATGCCTCCTGGTGCATCTGCAGTTACCTTCTACTGGTGCCTCTAGGCATCAAATATTGCTTGTTCATATTTGCATCAGTAATTCCAAAACCATGTGTACAAGGTTTTAAAAAAATTCACCTTAAAGCTGCCACAATGGCAAACTCAACTGCATTAATATTTGACGTCTGTCTAGTGCAGGTAAATGGATATTAAATGTTGCTTTTATGATATTAATTTATATAGATATAATTTTCACGTTTTTCTCTAAGTATCTCAACAACCAAGTAACACAGACAGAACTCCTTAACCTCATAGGCAGGCTCTCAGCTAGACGAATAAAATGCTGCTGACATTATGTGTGTTGTTGTGTTGTATCTTTCGGCTTTTCCCAGTTCGGGGTTGCCACAGCAGAACTCCGGTCCGTTAATGATTGGCAGTAGATTTGTATGTGCCGAGTTGTCTGCCCTGACGCACAACCTTCAACGAAGGTACCCCATTCACACATGTCTCCACACAGAAGACGCTCTAGCTGAGAATCGAACAGGACAAAGTCTTACTGTGAGGTGACAATGCTACCGCAACACCACCACTGCAGCTGCTGACATTGTGTGTGTAACTTGAGTGATTGCTGAGATATTGTAAGTTGTTTACAATATATTGCAAACATAATAGTTAGTGTGTTTACTGTGACTTATAAAATTTGGTTTAAGACCTAGAACCTAAAGAATACTATCACTATAAAAATAGTTTGTGCTGAAGAATTTGCCATTTATACTTCTTTCATAACCCCTAAGGTTGAAATATGAGGACATAATTTGATTCTGTCAAAAGGCTTAGGCTCCACTTATTGGCAGTTACATTGCAAATTTCCTGAGCTCCACTGGAGTGAATGAGTTAATGTTGTGTTTGGAGGTAAATGGGGTCCATGAGGTCTGCTGCGCATTGTAATTTATTTTATAGTGGCTGTTTACTGATGACTTGCAAGAAGTAGTTTTAAAAGTGAAAATGTGTGCCTATAATTTTATTTTTTGAGGGGTGGGGTCATGTTCAGAGATAATCATAGTGCATTTGGCATTCTGCTAATAGATGTTATTACAGTTGTTTCAGGATCGTTTGCTTTTACAGATGAAAATGCATGTATACTTTATTTATTTGTTTGTTTTAATGCCTTCTTCAGAAGTGAACTGTAGTGGTTTGTGTATTGCGGTAATAGATTGTATTGTGGCTGTCCTGCTGTCTATCTTTTTCATTATTGTGCAGGGTAAATCATTATTATGTTGTTAATGCTTTAAAAAAGTTTTTTCCCCTTCCTGTTTAGATGTGTAGTGTACTGTATGCACAAAGCTAAATCTGTAGCTGTTTTGTTTTAATACTGTTAATGGTTAAAACTACGTCTGTTAATAGTTTGTTAGGGTGATTTTTATTTCCTCTGATCAGATGTTTTTACTGCTGCAGGGACATACAATACATCTGCTACCAACATACCAGCCAACTGTTCCTATTTTTGCAGAATGCTCAGATTTTTGCCTCATATTTTTGATCTGTGCCCTATAAAATTTGTACTTTTCTGGCAAATCATTTGTAAAGTTGCCACCAATCTTGTTACCAGTGGGACACTCACGGGTTGAAGCAAATGCTTTTGCTGCCTGCTGTATAAAGACGTAGGACCACAAAAATCCCACTTTGCAGAAGCACTGAATAACCTTGGAAAAGCTGCATTTCTGGCTTTTACAAGGTGATTCTGTTTTAGCACTAGTCCTGACCTACAGGCTCTGTTAGGTGTGGGTGCTTGAACTCATGCAGTGAGTGGCTGCAATTTATGAAGGGGTGGCGAATGGGGCGGGAAGAGGCCTACAAATCCCATGCCTGTAGAGCATTTTTTTATACTAGTGCTTCTACAGATGCTTTTCAGAAAAACTGAAATTTGCTCTTTTTGATCCAGCCAGCCACTGCAGGAAGGCAACCAGCAAGACAGCCAGCCACTGCAGCAACTCCAGGAAACCAGTCAGCTACTGCAACCACTACAGGAAATCAGCCAGCCAGCTACTCCAGCCACTCAGGAAGCCAGCCAGCCCAGAAGGGAAGCTAATAAGCCATCCATTGCAGCCAGCTAACCCAGCCAGTCCAGTTAAGAGTGTGATGGTAGTGGTATGCACAAGTAGTATTTTATGACTCTAACTTTTTAAAAAGTGAGAATATTGTGTTTTATTCATAGGTTCATAGGTAGGTATTAGGATATTGGCCCTAGGGCCTATATAAGCCTAGCCAAAAAGATACCCTGGCTTTTGCTACCCAAGAAAATTATTTTCCTGTGCCCCTGTCAAGCAGAGCCACAGAAGTGATCCTGGGGGTGAATTTCCTATTTCCCATCCAATCATCAAGATTTTTCTTGAAGAGTGCTAATGAGGAGCTCTGTTTGACATAGATAGGTAGTCTGTTCCAGACTATGGGAAGTCTCTGGGACAGGAATCTATCCCTCCAGCATGTTCTGTTTATTGTGGTGACAAGATTTAGGTCCCTAGAGCATGTAGCTCGGAGGGATTGGGATTTCTTTAAGTGGAGCATGCCCAACAGCTCTGGGTTTGACATAGCTTTGTATGTTAGGCAGAGATCACCTCTGAGTAGGCGACATGCGACAGAGTAAAGCTGGAGTTTTTTGAGACGGTCTGTGTAGGGCATCTATTTGATGCCAGTAATCCTCTTTGTGAGGTATTTCTGTGGCCTTTCCAGTTGTTGTAGATGTCTTGTGAGGTACATACCAAAAGGGGTGTTGTACTCTATAATGAGTCTAATGAGTGATGAGTAGAGGGGAACAATGACCTTTTTTTTTCTGGATGAGAAACCTTTTGTGATGAGGTGTGCCACGTAGAAGGATTTCCTGACCACTGTGGTGATGTGATTATCAAAGGAGAGACTACTGTCCACCTGTGTCCCAAGGTCTCTTATCACACTTTTGGTGTTAAGTAGACTACCGCCTATGTGGGTAGTTCATGGGTACAGAGTTTTTACCAAAGGGGATGACAATGCAATTTTTGGCATTGAGCTTGAGGCCATGGCTTTGACACCAGGCATCTGTCTCAGTGAGGCCGTTTTGTAGGATGCCCACATCGTTAGGAGTTTCGATTATGGCTCTTAGTTTGCAGTCATCTGCGAACTTAGTTAGCCAAAGACCTTCTGTGTTAGCCTGTACTTCATAGAAGTAGATACCAAGCAGGAGAGGACCCAGGACTGAACCATGTGGTACTCCACTTGTCACTGGTCTGAAGTCTGATTTGGAGTCTGCTGCTTTCACAGTGTGGGTTCTGTCAGTAAGTCAGTTGGCAACCCATCTTGTGACACAGGGATTTATACCTAGTTTAGTGAGTTTATCTATAATTCCAGAGTGGGGGATGGTGTCAAACGCCTTGGTGAGGTCTAGACAGGCTGTGTGAACCACCTTACCCTAATCTGTGGCTTTGGAGACTGCTTCAAAGACGTCTATCAGGTTTAGGAGACATAATCAGCCTTTTACAAACCCGAACTGTGTGGGGTCCAGAGTATGGAGATCTCCAATTTCTTGGTTTATGAGTTCCATGATGATATGTTCCATGGCCTTGCAGACCAGGCTCATCAGGCTAATGGGGCAGTAGTTCCCAGGGTCAGTCGTGGCTCCCTCTTTGTTGAGTGGGATTACTGTCGCGGTGCACCATTCAATGGGCACAAAGCCTGTGGTGAGGCTATGACTGAACATGGTACTTAGGTAGGGTGCCAGTTCATTCTGTAGTTCGTGTAGAAGGTAGCCAGAGATGTTGTCAGGTCCCATGGATGCTGTGCTCTTGGCTTTGGAGAGTGAGGTTTTTACCTGTGCAGCCATGATTACAGGAACTTTGCATACTTCCGGTATAGAGATGGACCCTTTAAAGGGTGGGGGGGGGGGGGGGGGTAAAATTAGCACTGAACCTGTCTGCCAGGATGTTGGCAATATCAGTTGGTTCTGTATATTTAGTGCCATTGTGCTGTAACTCAGAGCAGAGCTGAGTGTTGCCATTGAGATTCTTGACATAGCTATAGAATGCTTTGTGGTTGTCTTTAGAATCAGTGGCGATTTTGTTTTCATAATTAGCTTTAGAGGATTTTATGAGGGATCTCAACTTCTTACTGAGGCTGTCCAGGGAGTTCCTCTAATCATGGGATTTTACTCTTTTTTGCAACAGTTTCTTTCTTCTGTTGTAGAGTTTTTTTATGGCAGAAGACCACCAGATTGGCTTCCTTTTTTTGGAGGATAGGATTTGGTTCTGTTAGGGATAGCACGATCCATACACTCTAGTAAGTGCTTATACAGTGCATTTGTGTAGGACTCAGCAGTCGTACCTCTATTGTCCATCTGCATGGGTGTTGTGAAGTTTGCCACTTCTGTCTTAAGAAGCGTGAAGTTGACTTTGGAGAAATTTTTTACGGTTGTTTCCCTAATGGGGTGGGGGCAGGAAGTGGATGTCTAGGGTGATTAGCTTGTCGTGGGATCTAACCAATGAGGAATTGACCTCTGGTGTGGAACACCGGTCGCCTATGTTGATGATGACCAGGTCTAGGATATTGCTGCCCCTGGTGGGGGTATGGATAAGTTGATCCAAGGCATTGGGATTTATTAATTCCAGAAAACATTGAGCAAAAGAGTTGGTACATGACTAGTTTTCCCAGTTAATAGTGGGGTAGTTGAAATCACCCATTATTAGGGTGTTGGGTTGTACCCTAATATTTTCCAGTATATCAAGAAAAGAGGAGTGGGAATCCTGGGGCATGGTGGGAGGTCTGTAGCAAGCTATAATCTGGATTGCAGCCTTGCCCGGAGTTAGTTGAACTTGGATAATCTCGGATGCATTATGCTGAGCAACTAGCTTGGAGGTGTGGATATCCTTAATGTATATGGACACGCCTCCACCTTTAGTGTTTCGGTCCGGGTTAGGCGGCCGAAAGGTGTGGTATGAATTATAGCTGGTAATGCACGGGTGCTCTCTGGAGCTTTGAACCAGGTCTCTGTCACTGCACAGATGTCGATGTTCTCCATTTTAATAAGTGCCTCGAGTGAGTGCATTTTGAGGTTTAGACTTCTAGCATTGAGTAGCATTACCCTCAGATTTTGCTTGCTTGTACCTGTTATGGTGATGAATTTGTCATTTGAACCTTGCCTAAAAAAGGCACTATAGGAGTGGCAAAAGCCTTTGCCAGTATCCAGAATCCCAAGGGCGACAGGTGCAGGCCATCTCTGACAAAGCATTGTGGTCTGTTGATCATGTCATCCCAGGCAGACAGATACTGGATTCCCTTAGAATGACACCAGAAGGTTAGCCAATTGTTGAAGTCAATCATTTTGTCCTTGTACTGTGGTATCATTCTGGGTGATGGCAGGATGCTTCTCAGGGCTAGGGTCATACCTGCCTGGGCTACAAGATTGGAGAGTTCCTCCATGTCTCTTTTCATGTAGTCTAGGGAGGTACGTCTCAGATCATTCACACCAACATGGACAATGAGAGAGTCATATTTGTACTTGTTGTGGAGTGACCTGAGTGCGTGTGTTATGTGGCGGATCCTAGCACCCGACAGGCAGCTGACAGTAACTTTCTCCTTATTTAGCCTGGCGAGTGAAACATCAGTGTGCCTGACTATAGAGTCACGTATGACAAGAGTGTTGGGTACGTTATGCCTTATAGGCTGTAGTTGAGTGGCACTCTGAGGTTACGGGCTATGTATCATTTGGGTTGTGTTTGGAGGTGGAGGTTGCTTGCATTTCTGCTTTGGAGGTCTCGGTTGTTTGGGCAGATTTTTATTGAGAGCCTCTGCGAATGTAGGCGATTGTTTTGTTCTTCTATGTATGTGTTTTGATGGTGTAGGTTTTGAGGGACTAAGTGATGAGCGTGGTGTGGTGCAAGTTTTTACCTTCTCCTCTTGACTGTCTAGTCCAGTCTTCGGTGAAGAGAGCTTTGCTTCCTGTTTGACTATATAAGTGCATCTCTCACAGGTTGTAGTGTTGGGTGGTAGGAGGAGAGGGTTGTATGCGTACGAGGCAATTGCTGCATTTCCCCAAGATGCCCAGATTCATCAGATGGACAGGAGAAAACACCGGGAGCTGACCTCTAGACATGCCTGGATAGGTGCTTATTTATTAAGTACTAAAAACTGTTTTCCTCTAGACAAGTGAGGAAAGTTGAGTGCTGTTTTACTTCAATTTTTACTTTTTTTAATGTTCCGAGATAAATGGGGTGCATTGAATCTGTAGTAATTTTGGGATTATCAAGTAGATGCAAAAAAGTATCTACATAATCATCTTAATTTTTTTGGGATGGATGCTGTACCTTATTTGTATCTATAGTAGTTGAGTTGGGATAATTTGCAAACAGTATTTGCAAATGTGAAAATGTGTGTATATATAAATTTTTTTTTTATTTCTGGTGGGGGCATTTCTTCATGGATACATTTGACATATTACTAATAGATGTTATTGTGGCTATTTCAAGAGTTTGGTTTTACAGCTGAAAATGTTTTGAGACAGTTTGAACTTTATGGGTGGTAATCCTTTATATTTTTTAATGCTGTATTGAAGAAGTTAAGATGCACTGCTTTGTGTATTTTTTATAGTGACTCTTTAGTGATGACTTGCAGTAACTACTTTTGAAAGTGAAAATTTGTGTATAAAACTTTATTGTGGGGGAGCATGTTCAAAGGTAAACAAATGCATTTGAAATTCTGTTGGTACATGTTGTCCTGTTTCTTTTTTCAGATCAATTGCCTTTATATGCAGAAATGTGTGTATTTCATTTTTAATGCTTTCTTCAAGAAATTTAGAATGTACTGCTTTGGGTATAGTACAAATACGAGTTTGCTGCTGTTAAGCTTTTTATTTCTTCATTGTGCTGGATAAGTTAATACTATAGGTTTTATTATTTCTTTCTTATTAATTCTGTGTTTGGATGTAAATGGGGTATGTGAGGTCTGCTTTGCATTGTAATTTATTTTATAGTGGCTGTTTGGTAGTGACTTGCAAGAAGTACTTTTTTAAAAGTGAAAATGTGTGTATATAATTTTATCTTTTGTGGTGGGGCATGTACAGAAGTAAACACAGTACATTTGGCATTCTACTAATAGACACTATTGTAGTTGTTTCAGCTTAGTTTATTTTTACAGTTGAAAATGTGTGTATACTTTATTTATTTGTTTATGTATTTATTTGTGATGCTATTTTCAAAAGTGAACTATAGTGGTTTGGATATAGTAGCAATAACTGGCATTGTGGCTGTCCTGGTGTCTATCTTTTTCTTTGTTGTGCAGGGTAAATCATTATTATAATGTTCATGCTTTAAGAAAGTTTTTTTCCACCCTGGAAAGATGTGGAGTGTACTGTGCACACAAAGCTAAATCTGTAGCTGTTTTGTTTTAAAGGAGAACTGCATCCACAAACTCAAAAAACATGTTTATTTCATCATGGTTTGGTGCTTCCTACATTTTAACACCACTCTGGGACTATTTACAGCTTTTTAAATATTTTTATATGTAATTTCTGAATCTGACCACATGGTGTCTGGCATCATGAAAGAATTCTGATTGTTTAGTTTGCCTCTAGGTATCCCACAATGCAGTGCTTGATTGTAAAAAGGTTGCATCACGCAGGCCTCTTTCTTCCTAAAGCTCCAGTCACTGCATTGATTTTACATGCATACACTGATGTCCTTCAGTCAGTTAGTTTTAAGTAACATTTCATGCAGTTCAATGACTAATTAAAACACAAACAGTGCAAATGCTACAGAACAGACTTTCAAAGTGTTTTTTACTGCTGCTTCTTTTTAGAATTTTTTTTTTGTGAAGCCTGAATTGTACTACTTTGATTCATCTCCCATCCCCTTCACACCTAACTTCCTTAGCTGTCAAAGTGCTAAGGGTAATTTGAGCTGTTACCTGCTGTGATTGACAGCTCACAGCAGGAGACTTGACTCATGTACTGTTTCATTGTTCTAGCCTTTATTTCTGTATGGGTAGGGGAAGGACCTGGGAGCTGTATCATCACAGCATGGGTGGGTTTTTAGGACGGTCATGGTGATGTCAGTATGGGGAGAAAATTGGCCAGAAAACTACCTGTATTCAGTGGCCTTGATGGAGATCAATGAATTGGGGACTTTTCCAGGGTGGGATAAAAGTGAAACCACCACAGTACAGTAAGGTACTGTTCTAGTGTAGAGAAAGTCAATTTAAAATATTTTAAATGCTGTATTGTTGTTTATTCATAGCAGGGACAATAAATAGGGAGAAAAAGGACAGAGACATTGAGCATTTAATAATAGAATACCATTGTTGTACTTTGATATTGTTAATGGTTAAATTTGTGTGTGTAAATAGTTTGCAAAATCTTCTTATTTTTCTCTGGTTAGATGTTTTTACTGCTGCATGGACATACAATATAACAACTGCCAACATACCTCTTAACTGTCATATTTTTGGCTGTTCCCCATAAAAGTTGTGGTTTTCTAGCAAATCATTTGGGTTGGATGTCTCTAATGATAGATGTTTGAGTTTCAGACTTTATACCTTTCAGAAAATGCATGCTAATGCAAAATCTATCCTAGTAAATTTCTATATTTATAATTCCAATAATTAAAATCTACCCCTGATTTTGGGCCTTTGTCCCCTCATTATTTTTGGTTTTGTCTAGATTTCTTACTCTAAGAGTTTGAGAAGTATGGCTACCAGCTGTGTTAATGTTAAGGTTTTAATGGCTGAAGTTTTTTCCCCATATACTTAACTGTGATATCTGCTGTGCCATTACATCATCAACCATACTACCTTTTTAAATGGTTTGTAATGCTAAAAATTCTTTATTTTCCATTCCTTGGGTCTTCAGTAAAGCTATATTATAGATCATGTAGAACTTCTTTACAAATTTTCATGTTTCAGATACCAGCGTTTTTATACCAGTTTTCAGATGCAATGTTTTTCAGACTAGTTCTTTAAATTCCAGTGCTTTTTATCTCATTTCTTTTAAATGTCATTGTTTTATTCCAGTTCTTTCAAATGTCAGTACTTTTTCATGCTAGTTCTTTCAAATATAAGTGGTTCTTGCTAGTTCTTTCAAAATGCCATTGTTTTTTTCTAGCCAGTTCTTGTGTAGCATTTTTTAATAAATTTTAATTACTGTTATAGTTGAGTAATGTGTGTGTTTGCAGTAATGCTTCACTTTTGCTGTTAAAGCTGAATAATTTAAATGGTTTGTGAGAGATTTCAGCATGCTGTAGTAACTTCACTCTGTAACCATAATTGCATCTCCTTCACCACTCATGCTGTGATGCAATGGGTAGAGGGTGTGGCAATTGTGTCATATTGGCTACACCCCCACAACCCACTTCTGGTCTCTTAAAAGCTGGCAACCCTATTTCAGTCTGTTCTGATAACTACAGTTTTTGAGGCAACTAATCATATGAGTTATGAATTTCTGAGGTCTCTCAAGTTGAGTGATACTTCAGATAAATAAATACCAAAAGATGAGTTTTGTTCAGTAATGAGTCTAATGAAATAAGAGTAAAGAGGAATGAAAACTTCTTTTGATCCATTGGGGGTACCACTGGAAATTAGATGAGCCGGACATAACGCTTTCCTAACTACTGCAGGGATATCATGGTCAAATTATAAGAAATTATCAGCTTGAGTGCCTAGACCCCTTCCAACAGTGTCTGACTGGATTAGTGTGCCACCTATATGGTATGTGAAATATTTTGTTTACTAAAATTAACTATGTTACATCTTTTGCACATTTAATTCAAGACCACTTTACTTGCACTAAATGTTAACATAGTCTAACCCATGTTGGTGCAAATATAACTCAGTGGAAGATCGAATAACAGCACCTAATTTACAGTCATCTGCAAACTTAGCCTGGGGTACTGGCGTGAAGGTTTAAGAAATACATGATAAAAAGGAGAGGGCCCAAAACTGAAGCCTGTGGTACACCAGTGGAAACATTTTTTGCTTTCAGAAGTGGCACCTGGAACTCTATCCACATAGGTTCTGTCAGACAACCAGTTACCTACCTTGCAACTGCACAACATAAGGATTTATATTCAGATTTACAAGTATTTTAATAATGCCTGCATGGGGAATAGTGTCAAAGGCCTTGGCCAAGTTCAGATACGCTGTATGTGCTGCATGACCACTATTTACTGCTTCAGTTACTTTTTCAAAGAAATCAATGAGGTTAAAGTGGCAGGACAGTTCTTTGACAAAGCTGAATTGATAAGGGTCCAATATTAAGATATTTTCAATGTTCGGATTAATGAGGTCTGAGATAATATACTCCATAGTTTTACATGTGAAGATGATGACACTAATAGGTTTAATGTTATCAGGATTTCTGGTTGGATCACCTTTGTGTAACAGCATTACAATGAATGCTTCCTAGACATGGTTTCAAGTATGTAACCAATGGGAAGGCTTAAATTAAAGAGGTTAAGTATGAGTTTAGCTAGGCTATATTGGCACTGATAATCAGGAAACCTGGTATGTTATCAGGACCCATGGATGAGGTGTTCTTACCTTTTGAAAGAGCAGAGTGGGCTTGTTCCATTGTAATTAAAGGGATGGCTGGGAGTGTGGAACCCATGGAATAACTGTAACTGTGGGTGGAGTGAAATTTACCAGCTGGGATAGTAGCTATTTCTTTTGGGTAAGAGTGGGCAGTATTATTTCAGGACTAGCTCTGAATATTGTTGGTTGTTAGTTCTTAAATTCCTGACATAGCTAAAGAAAGATTTTTAGAAATGTTTGGGTTTGGTGTTTTTTTTAGTTCATACTCAGACTTCAGCTTCCTAATAGTTCCCTTAAGCTCTTTACTAATTTGCTTGAATTTGCTCTCATGATAGGTAGAATGCAACCTCTCCTCTTATAAACATTAAGCAGTTTATTTCTCTTGCTGTATGGTTTATTTATATTAATATTCTGCTATAGTTTAAAGTTCTCATTATATCTGCTGTGAACAGGGACTGGCTGATCAATGCAACTATTTAAGTAGAAGTAGAATTCATTGTTATTGGTGGCAGCTTTAACAATGGACTCCATTGACAGAGCATTATAGCAGAACTTATTTAGCTCTTCAAGTAAGTGAAGAAGGTTTGCTTTTGAACATTTCATAAACACAGGGGTATTCACAGGGAAATACCACCAGTTGTAAAGGAAAAGATGATTCATTTATGATCCAATTTAACAAGGCAGGATGATGCATATGGAGATGTGCAATAATTTTCCATGTATGTGAAGACTAGATCAAGAATATTGGGTTCCCCTGACAAGATGGTTAAATATCTGTAAAAAGAGTTAACATTTATAACATCAAGGAAGTGTTGGGTATGCTGACTACTGGCAGTGTAGGTCAGCCAGTTTATTATAGGTGCTAGGGTTAATGGATATTTACTCTAATGTGTTAAGCTAGGTGTCGTGCTCAGAAGGAGACATTCAGTGTTTCCTATAACTGACTATGAAGTGGCAATTAATCTTGTTTACGGTGATATGGGCATATTGGATTTCAAATATGGTGCCCCAATGAATACCTTTGGCATATGCTGATACTAACCCACAATTGCCAGTGGGTTGGAAGAAGTGATAGGCACTATACCCAAGAAGAGCAGGACTGCATTTGTAAGGATTTTAACAATTGCATCTACCATGGAAATGTGTTTCATTATAGTGGCCAGACTGGACAGGATCATTTCAGTGCAGTTATCATTTAGCTTCCAGAGATACCCCTTTAGCTTACCCAACCTTAGGTCAGATGTAGAAGTAAATAGCTCCCTTGAGAAGGGGAAAGTGAGTACAGTAAAGCACAAGGAGAAAGGCAATCTCTGGTGCTAGTAGGCATTGCTACTACTGGCTCTTCTGCTCCTTCTGTAATATAGTCTGTGTAAAACCAGAACACTTCTTGAGCTTTAGTCACCCATAAGCGTTTGACAGCAATGCAGAAAAGTGTTGACGGCGATTGTTGAAGTCAAAAAGGTAACCTTTTTGCCTATTCAAGTGCACACCCAGGTGGAGAATACAGGTAATATCCAGGAATAAAAATGGTGGACATATGATGAATAAAACAGAACTGAATGAGTATAAATGGATAAATTATTTCAGGGCTGACTATCCCTCAGATCTGAATAGCACTGTGAGCATAAAACCCATATTGAAAGATAGGCATAATAACATATAAAATTATTTACAGATAAATAATATGGCAAATAAATTGTTTTTATGTTTGATGTATTTATGCCTTGTATTTTATTTTATATGAGAAACACATTTTACTTTTAAATAAGATGCATTTTAGCTAAGCATATATATTTTTTATGTGGGCACTTTAATAGCTTTAATAAGCTCAGAACATGTGATATTTAATTGGCTGCTATTAGGTATTTAAACTCAGAAAGACTGTGTGTTTGTAGATACTGATGAAGAGTTTTACTCAAAAGCTTTGTCATGTAATAAAGACAACGGTGGTGGGCTTTCAGCTGTTTTTGCTTCTTTACCAGGTGGAGAATAGCTTAGGTACACTAGTAGCCTTTCATAGGTTCATAGGTAGGTACTAGGCTATTGGCACAAGGGCCTAAGTAAGCCTAGCCAACAAATTTCCCTGCCTTACACCACCCAAGAAAGTTAATTTCATGTGCCCCTATCGAGCAGAGCCACAGAAGTGATCCCGGGGTGTATTTCCTATTTCCCATCCACTCAGCAAGATTTTTCTTGAAGAGTGTTAATGAGGAACTTTGCTTGACATAGATGGGTAGCTTGTTCCAGAGTATGGGAAATCCCTCCAGCAAGTCCTGTTTATTGTGGTGACAAGGTTTAGGTCCCTCGAGAGTGTAGCTCGGAGGGATTGGGATTTCTTTAGGTGTAGCATGTCCAACAGCTCTGGGTTTGACATAACTTTATATGTTAGGCAGAGATCACCTCAGAGTAGGCGATATGAAGTTTTTTGAGACGATCAGTGTAGGGCATCTGTTTGAGGCCAGTAATTCTCTTTGTGAGGTACTTCTGTGGCCTTTCCAGCTGCTGCAGATGTCTTGTGAGATACATTACAAAAGGGACATTGTACTTTATAATGGGTCTAATGAGTGTCAAGTAGAGGGGAACAATGACCTCTTTTTCCCTGGATGAGAACCCTTTTGTGATGAGGTGTGCTATGTAGAAGGATTTCCTGACTACTGTGGCAATGTGATTATCAAAGGAGAGACTACTGTCCACCTGGGTCCCAAGGTCTCTTATCACACATTCGGTGGTAAGAAGACTGCCGCCTATGTGGTAGTTCATGGGTACAGAGTTTTTACCAAAGGGGATAACAATGCACTTTTTGGCATTGAGCTTGAGGCCATGGCTCTGACACCAGACATCTGTCTCAGTGAGGCCCTTCTGTAGGATGTCCACATCATTTGGGGACTTGACTATAGGTCCTAGTTTGCAGTCATCTGTGAACTTCGTTAGCCAGAGGCCTTCTGTGTTAGCCTGTACTTCAGAGAAGTAGATACCAAACAGGAGAGGTCCCAGGACTGAACCCTGTGGTACTCCACTTGTCACTAGTTTGAAGTCAGATTTGGAGTCTGCAACTTTTACAGTGTGGGTTCTGTCAGTGAACCAGATAACAACCCATCTTGTGATATAGGGATTTATACCTAGTTTAGTGAGTTTAGCTATAATTCCAGAATGGGGGATGGTGTTGATAGCCTTGGCGAGGTCAAGATAGGCTGTGTGAAACACCTTACCCTCGTCTACAGCTTTGGTGACTGTCTCAAAGAAGTCGACCAGGTTCAGGAGGCAATATCTGCCTTTCACAAATCCAAACTGGGTGGGGTCCAGAGTTTGGAGGTTACCAATGTCTTTGTTTATGAATTCCATGATGATAAGTTCCATGGCCTTGCAGACGAGGCTCATCAGGCTAATAGGGTGATAGTTCCCAGGATCAGTGGTGGCTCCCCCTTTGTGGAGTGAAATAACTGTTGCTGTGCATCATTCAGTGGGTACAAAGCCTGACATGAGGCTATGATTGAACATGGTCTTAGGTGGGGAGCCAGTTTGTTCTGAAGTTCATGTAAAACGCAGCCTGAGATGTTGTCCGGTCCCATGGATGCTATGTTTTTGGCTTTAGAGAGTGCCGCTTTTACCTGTGAAGTTGTGATTACAGGGACTCTGCATTCTTCCTGTATAGATATGGGCCCTTTAGGGGGTGAGAGGGGGGTAAAGTTAGCACTGAAACTATCTGCCAGGATGTTGGTAATATCACTTGGTTCTGTAAATTTTGTGCCATTGTGCTGTAACTCAGAGCAGATCTGGGTGTTGCCATTGAGATTCTTGACATAACTATAGAATGCTTTGTGGTTGTCCTTAGAATCAGTGGCAATCTTGTTTTCATAGCTAGCTTTGGAGGATCATATAAGGGATCTCAGCTTCTTGCTGAGGCTGACCAGGGAGCTCCTCCACTCATGGGATTTTACTCTCTTTTGCAACAATTTCTTCCTTCTGTTGTAGAGTTTGTTTATGGCAGGGGACCACCAGATTGGCTTCATTTTTTTGGAGGATAATGTCTTGGTTCTGTTTGGGGTAGCACGATCCATGCACTCATATAAGTGCTTATAGAGTGCATTTGTGTAGGATTCAGCAGTCGTAACTGTATTGTCCATCTGCATGGGTGTCATGAAGTTTACCACTTCTGTCTTAAGAAGTATGAAGTTGGCTTTGGAGAAATTTTTTACCGTGGTTTCCTTAATGGGGGGTGGGGGCGGGATGTGGATATCTAGGGTGATCAGCTTATGGTCGGATCTGACCAACGAGGAATTGACTTCAGGTGTGGAACACCGGTCACTCATGCTGGTAATGACTAGGTCTAGTATATTGTTGTCCCTGGTGAGGGTGTGGATAAGTTGATCCAGGGCATTGGAATTTATGAATTCCAGAAAGAACTGAGCGAAGGAGTTGGTACATGAGTAGTTTTCCCAGTTAATGGTGGGGTAGTTAAAATCGCCCAACATTATGGTGTTTGCTTGAACCCTAATATTTTCCAGTATATCAAGAAAAGAGGAATGGGAATTCTGGGGCATGGTGTGGGATCTGTAGCAAGCTACAATTTGGATTGCAGTTTTGCCCAGAGTTAGTTGCACTTGGATAACCTCGGCTGCATTATGCTAAGCAACTAGCCTGGAGGTGTGGATATCCTTAATGAATATGGACACACCTCCGCCTTTGGCGTTCTGGTCCAGGTTAGATGGCCGAAAAGTGTGGTATGAGTTATAGCCTGGTAATGCAGGGGTGCTATCTGGAGCCTTGAACCAGGTCTCAGTCACTGCAGAGACATTGATGTTCTCTATTTTAAGGAGTGCCTCGAGTGAGTGCATTTTGAGATTTAGACTTCTAGCATTGAGTAGAATTACCCTCAGTTTTTGCTTGCCTGTTCCTGTTATGGTGGTGAATTTGTCATTTAAACCTTGCCTATAAAAGGCACTATAGGGGTGGCAAGAGCCTTTGCCAGTATCTGCAATCCCAGGGGTGACAGGTGCAGGCCATCTCTAGCAAAGCATTGTGGTCTGTCGACCATGTCATCCCAGGCAGACAGATACTGGATCCCCTTAGAATGACACCAGAAGCTTAGCCAATTGTTGAAGTCAATCATTTTGTCCTTGGACTGCAGTATCATTCTGGGTGATGGCAGGATGCTACTCAGGGCTAGGGTCATACTTGCCTGGGCTACAAGATCGGAGAGTTCTTCCATGTCTCTTTTCATGTAGTCCAGGGAGGTACATCTCAGGTTGTTCACACCAACATGGACAATCAGAGAGTCATATTTGTACTTGTGCAGTGACCTGAGTGCATGGGTTATGTGGCAGATCCTGGCACCCGACAGGCAGCTGACAGTGACCTTCTTCTTGTTTAGCCTGGTGAGTGGACATCAGTTTGCCTGACTAGAGAGTCACCTATGACTAGTGTGTTGGGTACGTTGTTTTGCCTTATGGGCTGTGGTTGAGTGGCACACTGAGTCTGTGGGCTATGTGTCATTTGGGTTGTGTTGGTGGTGGGAGGTTGCTTGAGTTTCTGCTCTGGAGGTCTCTGTTGCTTGAGCAGATTATTATTGAGAGCCTCCACAAATGTTTTTGTGTTTCTTTGTGTGGATTTTGGTGGTGTAGGTTTAGTGGGTCTATGTGATGAGTGTGGTGTGGTGCAAGTGTTTACCTTCTCCTCTTGACTATCAAGTTCTGCCTTGGTTGGAGAGAGCTTTGCCTCCAGTTTGGCTAGATAAGTGCATCTCTCACAGGTTGTAGTGTTGGGCGGTAGGAGGAGAGGTTTGTCTGTGTACATGAGGTAATTGCTACATTGCCCCAAGATGCCCAGATTCATCAGATAGGAGAGAACACTGGGAGCTGACCCTTGGACATGCCTGAATAAAAAAAATATTTTCCTCTAGACAAGTGAGGAAAGTGAGTACAACAGCTGTTTTTCTCTAAGCAGGTGATGAAAGTAAGTACCAAAAGTGTTTTCCTCTAGGTAATGGGGAAGGGTGAGTGCTGTAGTAATTTGTAGTTTATTTAGTGCTTACAACAAGTTCTGAACAAGTGCTGAGCACGGATAAGCAAATTCAAGTGCTAAAACTAAGAATCTGTATCTAGATCTTGTTGTAGATAGGCTACTTAGTGCTTACCACTCCCACTGATAAGCTAGAAGGCTTCCCTCCAACACAGAAAGGTTTGGAGGCACAGAAGCTTATAAACAGTCCTGGATACAGCAAATCTGTATCTGGACTAAACTAGTTATAGGGAAGGTGGGAAGCAAGCGCAACTGCAGGCTTTTAACCCAGAAAGTTGAAAGAGATGGAAACATTGCCCAAATGGCTAATAAACTACAATTTCTAAGCCAGAAACCACTCTTGTGATAGATAGGCTACCTACTGCTTACCACTCCCACTGATAAGCTAGAAGGCTTCCCTCCAACACAGAAATGCTTTGGGCACAGAAGCTTACAAACAGTCCTGGATACAGCAAATCTGTATCTGGATAAGACTACTTACAGGAAAGGCAGAAAACAAGCTTGGAATATATATATATATATATATATATATATATATATATATATATATATATATATTTTTTTTTTTTGTGTGTCTTTCGGCTTTTCCTGGTTAGGGGTCGCCACAGCGGAACTCCGGTCTGCTAATGATTAGCAGTAGAATTTTACGTGCTGAGTTGCCAGCTCTGACGCACAGCCTTCAACGAAGGTACGCCCATTCACGCATGTCTCCACACAGAAGACACTCTAGCTGAGAATCGAACAGGACAACGTTGTACTGTGAGGCAACAACACTACCGCAGCACCACCACCGCAGTTTTATATATATATATATATATATATATATATATATATATATATATATATATATATATGTATGTATTTTTTTTTTTAAGTTAAGTGGGTTGGCTTTCTCAAAAAGTTCTCTCTGTATTAGAAAGAATGAACTAATGACAGTAGCAAAAACACTTTAAATGCAGTACAAGCTAGCACACTTGAGTGTGTAGCAAAATTAAGGCAAATACAGTTTTAATAAATGCAGATAAGTTAAAAATGACAAAAACAAGTTTATGAAAAATCAAATAATTGCACTTGGACACTTAAAAGCACACAGAACAGCAAATTAAGGTATTTGAATATTCACATTTGAAAGTCTCAGAAAAAAAGGCATTATGAAAATCAAAGACTTAAAAAGTGGTGTTTAGGATAGCTGAAACCGTCCGTATGAGAATAATGTACAGGCATGCAAGGAGGCCTAGATTCCAGGCGAAAAAGACTTTGGACCACACTCCATCTTTCACTCTAGATGGCACTTCTGATTCTGCCATTTCCTTCTGCTTATATCACAATCTGCAAAAGAGTAAAATTTTCTTTTGTTTTTTTCACTTGGTACATTTTTCACTCTGATGTAATCTACTTAGTTGACAATATTTTTCTTAAACAATAGGTGGTCTCCAGAAAAAAAAAGAATAATATATTGCTAGACTGGCTCCAGCAAAAATGAACTGATATTTTACAGGTACTTTTAAATGAAGTAACACTTCAGATTAACAATACTCAGAGTACTGCTTATTAAATAAATGTCCTATGACTTACTGGATAACAAACAGAAAAACGTAGCTTAATAAACCTTTAGGAACCAAATAAAATACCAGTAATTAAACTCAGTGGTGATTATTACTGTTTTTAAGTTGTTTCTGGACATATCAAATGATACAGTTTCTGCTGTACTTTAATGTACAGATTATCAGTGGGTGATTAGCACAGTTGTGAAAATCAAATGCATTCAGCTGGCACTGAATCTTTATCAGATGACATTATTTCTCCAAAAAGACATTCTTTTGAAACACTTGGCTTAGAGCAGATAAGATTCTTTTTTTTTTATATACTGAGACAGACTCTACCTACAAATTCCCTTACCAGTACTCAAACTGATTAAGAAAACCCTTCCTACTAAAGTCAAACAATGTTTTGTCAGAGACTTTATTTAGAGATACAGTTTGCATATAAACATGCATGCATGCACACACTCACAAGCGTGAGCTGACACACACCTAAAACATTTCTTCTCACAATGACAGCATAAGCAATTTGCAGAAGCAGGCATTCTCCCTTGCTAACTCTAAATTGTTTATTTACAATGCTTCATGACTTTATGTCATGATACACATTAATTCTTTTAATTTTCTGTTTTTAAACATCTTTATTAAATCATTAGATTTTAACTTTAGACTTAGAGTGTTAGTATAGTCAATTTACATTAGAGTCAGGTCACTAGTTTTCTAGTTCTCTAACACAGTGAAGAATCCCTGCAAAGAGTGAAGAATCCCTGCAAAGACATCGAAAGAGCTGGACAAGCGCAGAATCTCAGTTTCTATTTAAGCATTCATTCACCTTTTCTGCATTTAAATACAACATTAACTGTTTGGTATGGTTTTGTGTATTATATGCACTGTAAAAAATCTGGATTTGAAGGTTACCTAAGTAGCTACAGAATGAAATTGTGTTTCTCTGTTTCTAGTTAACACCAGTACAGTACCAATTGAAAAATGCATAGTAACTTGATGATGTCATGAATGAATGGGGGTTTGGCCCAATAAAGGCTACCCCCAAGCCACTCTCCCTCCAATGATCTATTGGCTGGCATCACTAACCCAGCCCACTTTTTTGGCATAAATGTAACTGTAGAACTGCTGGATTTCAGATTCTGACCAGCACTCGGAGAACTTCATTCAACTGTGTACTCTACAAGGACTGAACAAAGTTTTTGATGTTTAGCTCTGAAATGTGGGCTAAGCATCATTTTTTCAGTGTCTCTCCACAGAGTACCTGCTACAAATAGTCTTTTTAAAGACTCCTTTGCTACTCTCTGTACTTAAGCTAATCTCAGCTTACAACAGCCTTTCTTAAGGCTAAAAATGGCTAACCACAGCCAACAACAGTCTTTCCAAAGACTACAACTTAGGAGGGCCACCTAATTCCCACAACAGCTCATACCAGGGTTTTCAAGCCTGAGCTGTCAACCACAACCCTAGCCAGGGTCAAGAAGCCTAGGCTCTAATGTGAAGTTTGCAACAGCCCTCATCAGGGCTCTTGAGCCATTCAACTCCAATAATCTTACGTGGGCATCCAAGGAGCTAGTTCCACAGTCCTTTTCAGGACTCTCTGGCTCACACTACAATAGCAAAAAGCCCTTGTTAGGGCTCCTACAAAAAGACTGGCACAGACAGTCCCTAGCAGGATTGCCAAGGGACTGTTCCCACAGACCTTGTCAGGACTTACAACCACAGTGGGGCTCTTCAACAATAATTTGTAGGTCCTTCCGAAGGTCACACATAAGGGATTTTTTGTGCCTCTCCAACCAGGAAACTGAACAATTACACTGAGTGTGTTTTCCTTTTATATATTAATAGAAAAGAAAGCAAACCATAATAATATTTCTGTTATCATGTATTATACATATTTGCTTTCTTTTTAAAAATCATCATTCACTCCACTTTGTAAATTTCTCCAGGTACTTCGGTTTCCTCCCACGTTACAAAGACATGTGTCTGGAACATTTCCCCTCAGGCCTCTGCTGAAAATGGGCTTTGTTCCAAGTTAGACTTTCACGGTAAACAAATGTTAATAAAAGAATAGTAAGCATTAGATATCATTAAAATTATTGCTATGTCTGACTAGTTTGGATCCTATATTCAAGCTCAAAAGAATCATTTATTTAGATGCAATTATTTGTATCCCCCCCAGCATTTCCATCAAAATATTCTGCAAGAAATGTTTAAAATCTGCCAACTCATTGCATTCCCAAAAAAAATCATATTCCCTGTTATCTCTTTCCCTCAACATTCCACCAACATTTGTTATATAATTGTGGAAGATTTGTTGTATAAAAATGCTTTTGCAAACACTTGCACGCA
This sequence comes from Protopterus annectens, assembly GCF_019279795.1. Taxonomy (NCBI): domain Eukaryota; kingdom Metazoa; phylum Chordata; order Ceratodontiformes; family Protopteridae; genus Protopterus; species Protopterus annectens. The sequence goes on from NC_056737.1 coordinate 1,345,923,446, forward strand.
AAAAACCATAAAAGTTCCAGATTTTGTTGCATGCCTTACAAATTATTTCCATTATTCTGTATAAGTTTCAATTCCTTTCTCTTTTTTAAATCTTTTCTAACCTCCTCTGATTGATTATTATAGTTGTTCTGCAATACTGCATACTTTCTTTTCTAGACTCAAGTGAAAACTCTACTAGAGCTGTTTATTCATTTAGCACCCTCAACCCTTTCTCTTTGCATGTACCCTTATTATCAATCCCTGATAAGGAAAGCAGTCTCTAACCCTAATCCAAGATCCTGTGCAGCCTCATCACACTCCATTACTTTTACTTCCTTAATTATTTGCCCTCAATACCTTAGTTCCTTTACTAATTTCCTCCACTAAAAGTCAAGCCCCTCTTGTCAGTTTCGTATAACTCTACCTGCAGACATCCCTATTGGTAAATTCTCCTTTCTCAATTCCCCCATTGGTAAGTTCTTAGATTTCTGCCATGTTATAGCTATAATATTCCATATGGTTGCTGTTATTCTTTAAGGACTTGCATCCAAATTCCTAGTCTTTCTTTATCTCTTGAACTCTGCCCTGTTTCATCATCATTCTCATCCTTTTCCATTTACTTTCTATTGAGGTATGTATATGAGTGTTATGGGACAAGACCAGCTTCTGAAGTGTTGTTCTTGACTAAAGGCATATAAGGTAAATTCTTAATGTTATTTATTTATGACTATAACATGAGCCTTAACTACATGCCCCTAAAGTACCCCTACAAATCAGGCCAACCTAAACCACCTCTTGCTCTCTTTCCCTACCAAATAGTAATTTATCATCCACAACACTTCCTCTGATTGATAAAAACATGCATGACATGATAACACCAAAGAGACTAACAACATTTTCACTGCTTATATCTCGCTATCCATATCAGTAATAAAGAACTTCCAGTTTCTCAGTTGTTATACTATCTTTTGTTTTGTTTCTTCCTACATATCTTTAGCTGCCATAACTGGATCCTTTTTAGTCCATACACCTAAACACTTCATCATGGGCCAATAAATATGGGTATTGCTGAACCAATTTATGCATGTTTTGTTTTACTTTCATATATATTATACTAAAAAAAATTTGAAACTGTCTCCAAGACATTCCATAACAATGAAATGTCCTTTTCTGGATTTATCAAGTATAATATATTATAATCTGGAAATAAAGATAAATGTTTTGATTACCTTACTAGTTATAGTCATGCATACTTTAATCTCTTTTTTCTTTGTCAGTGGCTCTAAATATAAAGTAACTGATAAGAGAAAGAGGACTTCCTTGCCTGGTTCCCCTGTTCAAATACAGTTTGTCAGAGATAAACCTCCCCCACCTTAATTATTGCCTCTGCCCTTCAAATATCCTTCTTATTAAACCTACTATTCTATCAATGAATGCCAATGACGTCATTGCCTTACTCAGAAAGTCTCAATGATTATTTCTGTTCATCAAGACACCAATAATGCTTGCATTGTATTGCATACTGCTTACCACTGGATTATCATTTCTCTATTATGGTTATAAAGTGTTTGCCTTCTGTCTACAAAATGTATGGATCCATTTCAATCAACTTTGGCAACACATTTACCATTATCTTAATTAATATGTATGTTCAAAGATTCACATATTCAAAGTAAACTTTATTGTCATTTAGGACCACACATGTGTAGCCTAAATGAAATTCCATGTATCAGCTCCTTCTTGAGATTACATACAGAAAGTAAAAGAATGACACAACTAACATATCCAGTCCTACTCCCAGTACCCATACAAAAGAGCAGAAACAAAAGAATTTTAGAAGCAATTCTTTATAAAAATAGTGTGGTATTCTATATAAGATACATAGATGATTTGATTTTGATTTTCAGAGGAGATATAAAGGAATTTGTGGATTTTTTTGAGATCTTGAATAGTAATTGCCATGGTTTGAAATTCTCTTATGAGGTGAATTATGGGAGTACGACTTTCTTGGATGTCACTTTATTAGGCCCTATAGAAAGGAAACAGCTGTTAATAATTTTTACATCCTACTAGTATGCATCCTGGGCACTTGTTGGACTCTACCGTATGGTGAGTTAAAAAGGATTTGTGACCATACAAGTGATGAGAGTTTGAAAACAGTGGAATTGAATGAGGTTGAGGTTAGGTTAAGAGGTAGGGGGTACAGCCAGGAACAGATCAAAAGTGTGAAATTATGTGTTCTGGGGTGCATGACATTGAAAACTTATAGGAGAAAGTTAGATCAAGATAGACAATCTGATGTTTATGTTGGTAAAGAAGAAATATTTTTTGTTACCAGGTTCTTGCCTTTTTCTGAGAATTTGGTGAATATTGTGAAAAGATTTTGGTGTATTATAAATGAGGATGAAAATATTGTCCGTTTGTTTCCAAAACACATTACATTTTCTTTTAAGAGAAGTAGGAACCTCAAAGAAATGTTAAATATATATATATATATGTGCCAAGGAATGTGAGTAGATTGTCGCATGTCATGTTTGCTTGTGGCCACTGCAGTGTATGTCCCAGGGTCAAGAATTCATCAGAGTTGAGAATCAGTGGGTGACAGTTCATGGGAAAGGATTCCTTTAACTGTAACTGCTGGAGCTGTATATATTATAGGTTGCAATTGTTCTAAACCAAAGTGATATGTGGGTCAGACAAAACGTAGGGTATAGGTCGATATTTTGGAACATCTAGGGGATGTGAAACAGGAATACACTTATCCCTGTAGCTAAGCACTCTATGGAAACATATTGGGGTGTTGATTCTGGATTCTTTTACTGTGTTCTTGCCAAACCTTTTTTTACCAAGAGGGGGTGATTATATAGAAAAGTTATTAGAATTAGAAGCAAAATTAATTCTTAACTATAAATCCCTGTTCCCTATTGGTTTAAATCAGGAAGTTTATTAAGTAAGATATTATATTGATATTTAGAAGTTTTTAAAAATGTTTAAAATGTTTAATATGTCCAATATATATATTATATTATTGTTAAGATGGTTTTGAAAAAGATTTATAATAAGGGAGCTTTTTTAGCACTATTCTGATATTAATGTGTTTAAGGAGGTGTAAATTATGTTAACTGGTTAATAGGATATCTGTTTGCTTGTATGCATGGGTATATAAATGGTGTTTCTGTGCATTGTTACTTTGATCCTTGAAGGCAAATGGCAGAGGTACCAGATAGCTGTAACTGAAATAAAGAGAGGAGCGTTGGTGATTATTTTGTGTTTACTTGCGGTTTATCAGTGTTTGTGGTTTGTGTATAAAAAATAATTTCAATACTTAAAAACAGAATAAGTATACCCTCCTCTAACTTATAATAACTGTCCCATTTAAATAAAAAACATTACATATTGCACCTTGCCTAAGTTGTCTGTCTAATATTGCACTTGACAGGGATAATATAAATAAATATTGCACTTACTTGGAATTTGTGAGGTATAAGTTATACAACAGACTATAGATGTTCATAGATTCATAGGATGATACTAGGATATTGCTCTGGAGGTGCTTATAAGCCTAGCCAAAAATTTCACCCAAAAAAAAAAAAAAAAAAAAAAAGGAAAGAACTGACTTAATGTCCAGTTCTGTGGGACATATGCCCAAGTTCAGAAATCTGATCACTGTTATATAGAAACTGTTGTTGAATCTGGTAGTCCTGCAATGGATGCTGTGATATCTTCTTCTACTCGATGTCAGATGCTTAAATAGTCACTGCACTGGATGCATGGTGTCTTTTATTATTTCGGTGGCCTTTCTGATGCTTCATGCAGAGTAAAGTTGTTATAACGGTGGAAGACTGGTACACGTTACTTTCTCTGCAACACTCACCACTCTCTGTAGTGCCTTCTTTTTTTACCTGTACAACTATCAAACCACACTGTGAAGCTGCTGGTGAGGATACTCTCAATACCACCTCTGTAGAAGGTGGAGAGGATGTGAGGTGGGAACTTAGCTTTCTTCAGCCTTCTCAAAAAATGGAGGCATTGGTGCACTTTCTATACCAACTGGCTGGTGTTATTCAACCTTGAGAAATTCTCTGATATGGGTATGCCAAGGAATTTTGTACAAATAACCCTCTCTACACTTTCACCATTGATCATTATCACTGGGTGGTTTGCTTTCTTTTTCCTGAAGTCAATGATAATCTCTTTCATCTTGCTTACATTCAGGTCAAGGTTGCTCCCCTCACACCAATTGATCATAGATGCCGCCTCCTCTCTATATGCTCTTTCATCCTCCTTTGTGATGAATCCCTTGACTGTGGTATGATCAGCAAACTTGATGATATGGCTGGACGTGTGCTTTACATAGCAGTCATGGGTCAAGATGGTGAAGAGGACTAAGAACACATCCCTGTGGAACTTCGGTGTTAATCTTGATACAATTTGATGTGTTCTTACCAAAACTCCCTCTCTGTGGCCTCTCAATCAGGAAGTCCAGGATTCAGTTACATAGATGTTTACAGACTCCTATATATGCCAGTTTTTCTATCAGTTGCATTGGTACCACCGTATTAAATTCTGAACTGAAATCTCGGAACAGCATCCTCACATAGTTGTCATTGACCTCAAAATGTTCAAGATAGTTGCGTAGTGTTAATGAAATGGCATCAGCCATGGATTTGTTGGCTCTCTAAGCAAACTGCAGAGGGTCAAAATCGTAGGCTCATTGACAAATAGTTGTTGATCAGCTACTCAAATCATTTTGTAACATAAGCACACTATATTTAAAAAGTGACTATATAAAGAAAGATCTGAAAGGTCTTTAGCGTCTTTGAGTAATACAGTCACTACCAGTTTCTTCTAATATGCTGGTACTTCACAAACCTTCCACTTCTTTATCTCTTTCATCCCTTCTATCTTCCAGTTTTCCACAGGAATAGTACCTGTTTTAGGAGACTTCCTTTTTGATTGGTTCTACATCACAGTTTTAATGTCATGTCCTCCTGTCCTCCTGATAAGCTATTGAGCCCCATATTTCTCAAACCTTGACACAATTAAGTCTTCCATAAATACTTCCATTTCTGCCTTTTCTTGGTTTCCCAATTCATCTGCTTTTTACAAATTGATATAACATTTTTGAAATAGCTCTACTACCGTTAGAGTGTTTCTGCTTATTTTTCTTGCAGCCTAAGTTTGTCTACAACCTTTTCTACTCTCTGTTGCTTAAATCATTGTGCTAAAAGTTGTTGTTTTCTAGAGTGGTTATCTGAAATAATTGATTAATAGCAACCCTTCCAAGCTAATGCATATCCAAATACTCCCGTTTTTCCGTTTAGCACTCTACAGTTGCTCCTCTTCTTGTTTTGTGAGATTTCCCTTTTTCTGCTATAAACATTTGTCAACCCTACTTCTTCATATTAATTCTTTCCCACATAAATCTATGCCTTTTTACCATATTTTGAACTTCATTTTCGTTTTATCCCACTCACTAGCTGTCCCTTCTGAAGTAATTTTTATTTTCCCCAGTATGTCTTGAATCATATCCACTACCATTCCTTAAATCACTTTATTTTTTCAAAAACAGTAGTAAAGCATTAGTGTCTCATTTTACTTCATTACCTTGCATACTTATATTAATTTTTATTGCTGCATGATCTGCTAAAGCTATTTGATAGGTCTCAGTCCTCCCAACTGAGTCCACATGCTCCTGTGAAATATAATTATTATCCATTCAAGCCCAGTTATTGTAACTTGGGAAATAACATGCAAACTCTGAGATCCTGCTATTGGACTCACGTCCTTTATACCAGATATTATACTTCTTCAAAATATGCCATGTTTTCTTATATTTTTCTGATCTAAGCCATCCTTAGTTCCTCATGATTACAAACCATGCTCTGATCCTTACCCATAAATAATATTTTCTGCTGAAAGCTTATTTCCCTCAAATTCTCCTAAGCTCAATAATAGCCAATAACTCATTGACACAAATCTGCCATTATTGCACCTTTTCCTTTTCTACCATTAGTGGAGCCCTTCTCGTAATCAGTATTATCACCCTGCCTTTTCCTTTGTCCCTGATGCTCAGTTGAATATCCACTCTGAAATCTTATCTTTGTCAAATTCACATGCCCAATTCTATCCAAATGCATCTCCTGTAACATTATCATTGGCCTCTTATACCTCTTAATATTATTCAATACTCTTTGTTTTTCTCTGTATCTGCACAACTATTTATATTCCATATTGATATTGAAATGCAGCCATTCTAATACAGGACTCTTACTATGACATATTGTATAAGTCTATTCTTTTGAATAAATCTTTCCAACTTGCAATTTACATGCACATATTAGTATCTGACAGGCTGATTTTGTAGTATGTAGTTGCATCTTTTCATGTCTATTTGAACCACTGTCACATTTTCCCAGACTTTTCAGTTCAAAGAAAGCACTTAAGATAGAATAAATAAGTAAATAAATACATTACATTTTCATCCCCAGCCCTTTAACTCATAGCAAACATGCAAAACTGTATACATGTTTTAAAGAAGAAGTTTAACCCTTTAAATAGGATCACCTGTCCCAAATTGACAGCTGCACTTACAGGTATTACCTTTTCTAAAGTTAAGGATAACATTAATAAAGCACATGTCAGAGCATGTGCTCTCATTTACACAGATTGCTATATATTCTTAGATTGTTGATCTTTCCTTCTCAGATGTGAAAAACAATTTGAATGCTTTCAGTAATCATGAACAGTGTACTGGTTAACCTTAAATAAACTAAATTGTGCACTCTTATAGTCCATGCATTAAATACTAAGACTGGCTGCTGTGGCAGCAACTACTTGTATAACTATTCACTTCCCAGAGTTTAGAACTTCATTTTTCACTGATCTACTTGCCAATATCCCTTTAAAAGTTAATTATAACATAACTTGTAGAGTTCACTGAGAACATACTGCTGAGACATTTCATGATTAATTGCTTGTACCTGAAGGCTGTCTCCAGCTGAAAACAAATGCCTATATACAGTGGATATAAAAAGTTTGCACACCCCTGTTAAAATGCCAGGTTTTTGTGATATAAAAAAATGAGACCACAATAAATCATTTCAAAACTTTCCCACCTTTAATGTGACATATAACCTGTACAATTCAATTATAAAACAAACAAATCTGTTAGAGGAAAAAATATAAAAAAAATAAAAAAAATGTACAATATGCTGGTTGCATGTGCGTATACTCGTAAACTAATACTTTACTGTGTGTGTGTGTGCACCCTTAAACTAATACTGTGTTGAAGCACCTTTTGATGTAATTACAGCATTCAGTCTTCTTGGGTAGGAGTCTATCAGCATGGCACATCTTGACTTGGCAATATTTGCCCAATCTTCCTTGCAAAAGTGTTCCAAATCTGTCAGATTGCGAGGGCATCTCTTGTGTACAGCCCTCTTCAGGTCTCCCCATAGATTTTCTATTGGATTTAGGTCTGGGCTCTGGCTGGGCCATCGAAAAACTTTAATTTTCTTCTGGTGAAGACATTCTTTTGTTGATTTGGATGTATGATTGGGGTCATTGTGTTGAAAGATGAAATTCCTCTTCATCTTCAGCTTTCTAGCAGACACCTGAAGGTTTTGGGCTAAAAGTGACTGGTATTTGGAATTGTTCATAATTCCCTCCACCTTTACTAAAGCTGCAATTCCAGCTGAAGAAAAGCAACCCCAAAGCATGGTAATGCCACCACCATGCTTCACCATGGGGATGGTATTCTTTTGGTGATGCGAAGTGTTGTTTTTGTGCCAAATGTACCTTTTGGAATTGTAGCCAAAAAGTTCAACCTTGGTCTCATCAGACAATAACACATTTTCTCACATGCCTTTGGGTGACCTGATGTACTGTTTTTCAAATTTTAGCCAGGTTTGGAGTTTTTCTGTGTAAGAATAGGCTTCCGTCTTGCAACACTATCTCATAGTTCAGACATATGGAGAAAAGAGAGATTGTTGAAACATGTAGTACACAACCAGTACTTGCCAGAATTTCCTGCAGCTCCTTCAGTGTTACTGTAGGTCTCTTGGCAGCCTCCTTGACCAGTTTATGTCTTGTCTTTTCATCAATTTTGGAGGGACATCCAGTTCTTTGCAATATCACAGTTGTCCCATATTTTCTCCACTTTTTGATGACTGTCTTCACTGTGTTCCATGGTATATCCAATGCTGAGGAAATTTTTTTGTATGGGTTAATGTTGAGTTGGGAGAGTCTGTAAATAATCCCAACATAGAGAATAGTGTCATAGGCTTTGGGTAAGGCCAGGTAGACAGCATGGATAATATGCTCTTTATCCATAGCCTCAATAGCACTTTTGAAAAACTCAAGCAGGTTGATCAGGCATGATCTACCTTTTTCAGATCCAAAATGGTACATAATCAAGGCCATAAGATCACTTATATCTTTGTTAATTAAGTTGTATTCCGTAGCCTTGGAAATAATACTAAGGAGATTAATAAACCAGTCATTTCCATGGTCTGTAGAGAGACCAAGTTTATGCAAGGGACAACAATAGCTGTCCTCTATACCCTGGGAATGTAATTAGCAGAGAGTTAGTTGAAAGATTTTGCTAAATGCAGGGGTAAAATCAGGGCCCTAGATGTTAAATACTGGCAAAATAGTTTATCAGTGTTACATTAAAGAAGAAGCTGTACAAAGCTGTACAAACTAATAAGGATATTTAAGATATTTAATTGCAGTTCTTATGAGTACTCTGGTGAGATTGCTGATGTATTTGCCAAGTGGCTTACTTTTGTCCCTAGTTTTAGATCTAATCTTTCCCAGTTAATTCTGGATTTAAAACTTTTTGTTCACAAAATGAATTTAAGTATTTTATTTAGTAATAGTGAGATGGACCTCAACAATGACTTGAGACTTTCTAGTGTTTGTAACCCACCAACTCGCCCCAGCCTGCGTTTCTCTGAGAAAGTTTGTGAATTTGACTTTAGACGTTCATTTAAACGGCCTTATGCCCATTCAAACAATTTAAAACCTGAGGAAAGGGAAATATTGTCCTTGATACGACAACAAAAAGTCAGGATCATACAACCTGACAAGGATGAGAGAGTTGTGATTCTTGATGTACAAGATTATGTTGAAAGTATGTACAAGATTTTATTTACTAACACATATTGTCAAGTCTCTAGGAATGAGGTAAATATCGCCTATAATAGGATCAAGGTTCAACTTAGTGATACGGTCATGGAAGGATGTATTTCTTTACCTGAATACAAATATTTAAAAATGGATGCCCCTACTATGTCCACTAATTTTGGACTTCCTAAATTGCATAAACAGATTGTGGACACACCATTCCGTCCAATTGTGGATGCTAGTAACTCTGTCACTTCTATAATTGCAAAATTTTTGGATGTTAAACTGAAAAATTTACTAAGACAAGAGGTACATCTCTGTATTGATTCATGGGGTTTTCTTTCCAAATGTAATAGTGTTGTATTTGATAGTGGTCTCATATTTTTTATGATGTAAAAGCTCTATTCACTGTAATTCCACATGACATTGGGTTGGATTGGTTCAGTGAGAATCTGTTTAGGAAAAAGATTGAACAAGACTGTATCAACACCTACACAGAAATGATGGAAATTGTGTTGAAAAATAATTATACTTATTTTGACGAACAGTATTTTTTTCAACAAGTAGGTGTTGCTATGGGTGCCTCTTGTGGGCCACTTTATGCCAACATTGTCATGTGTGAGAGGGAACGAAGATTTCTGTTTGGTTATTCTGGATTTAATGACTGTATTTTATACTTGAGATATCTGGATGATTTGTTTTTCATTTGGAAGGGTGATAACAACAGTGTTATTAATTTCATGGATTATATAAACAACATAGCTAATTTTCTTCAGTTTACACATGTGGTGGGGAATGACAGGATCAGTTATTTGGACGTAAGACTAGAAAAGGATGTGGCACATGGGAGATATGCTTCCACCATTTATAGGAAGCCTACATACTCAAATGCATTCTTGCATTTTGACAGTTTTCACCCCCCCCACCAGAAAAAAAGCGGTGGTCAAGGGACAATTTGTCAGAGCTGCAAGGATGGTCTCTAATTTTGACTCCTTTCTTGGGGAATGTAGTCTTTTGGAAGACATGTTCATAAAGAGGGACTACCCTGCAGCTTTTGTACAGGAAATTAAAAAAGAAGTAGTGTTTAAGAGACAACTGGGTATTTATTCACCCATATTGGTTGTAAATTTGATAAACCCTCAAAACTGTTCTGTTACTAGTAACTCTACATTCAACAGGGAAGGAAATGGGATGGAAGTAACTAACAATGTTAGTTTTAGACTGTCCTTTATTGCCAGATATTCTGTTGACCACCAGCTAATTCAAGAGATCTTATAAAAGAACTGGGATATTCTAAATGGGGATGGTGAGGTTAGAGGTAAAGTTAGCACAAGACCTTCTATTGTGTGGAGAAGGGGAGTCAACATTAAAAATTTGGTGGAAAGACCTATAATTGAAGTTGACAATGCCCAAGTCAGGTGTATGCACCAATGTGGTATGTGCCATTTTTGTAAATTCATTTATGTGGGGGAACTGTTTGAAATTAATGGTTTCAGCTTTAAAATAAAAGGACATTACAACTGTAAAAGTACTGGGGTAGTTTATGGGGCATTTTGTCAGTTATGTCCTGCCTTTTATATCGGCAAGACTGAGCGGATGCTTAAGCAACACATCTATCAACATAATTATAACATACAGGTAAAAAAAACTACAAGTGCACTTTATAGGCACATCCTGGAATTTCCTGAACATTATTTTAAATTCATTGTGATTGAGCAGGTCAAACGAAATAAAAGGGGTGGACCTTGGTAGTTATTTCTGGAAAAAAGGGAATTTTATTGGATATTAAGTTTAAATGCTGTGGGTTTTCCTGGTTTAAATGAACTAGCATCTATTGGTTGTGTACTAAAAATGAAGGCACAACTTAGATTTGGTTATTATGGTTCTTTACATATTGATATATATACATATTTATGGTTTTAAGGTTTTAAATTTATGTGTTTTAAGATGTTGCATAATGTGATTTATTTTCCTTTTTTTTCTTTTGCACATTTACTGTTGATTTTAATCAGTTAATTAGTTAATTAATTTGGGGGTGGATCATGTGACATGGGAAGGATTTTTAAACTTGGCTTTTCAGTTAATTTTTTATCTGATGAAGTCTTGTAATGAACTTGACGAAAGCGCTTATGGTTATTTGATTTACTAAAACAGTGGTGGACCTACTCCTGGCTTCCTGCTTTCCTTCAGGTTTTTATTGATGTAACATATTAGGTTCAGGCCTTTCGAGCTGGTAATATGTGAGGAATTAGACTTACGAATATAGACCATTTCTAGTAGAGCAGGGTCTGAGTTTGCCTTGTAGGTGAGACACAGATCACCCCTGAGCAATCTGTATGATACCGAGTACAGTGATATTGATTTGAGCCTGTTTGGACAGAACAGGTGTTAGAGGCCATGGATTCTCTTTGTGAGTATTTCTGTGGCCTTTCCAGTTGGTGCAGATGTTTGGAGAGGTACATACCAAACGGGGCTTTATACTCAATTATTGGTCTAATGAGGGAGGCGTATAAAGAGGTAATAACTTATTTTTTTCTGGATGCAATCCCTTTACTTATGAGATGAGCCAAGTAAAAGGCTTTTCTGACCACTGCCGCTACATGATGGTCAAATGTGAGATTAGGATCATAGTAGGTTACTAGGCTAAAGGCCTTGGGCCCCTTACAAGCCTAGCCAAGAGTTTATCCCCAAAAAAGAAACCTCAGTCAGCACCTGTCATCCCTGTCAATGAGGGACAAAGGTGGAACCCCTGGGACAAACTTGTGGTTTCCCATCCACTCATCAAGGTTGCGCTTGAGGGTCAGTGAGATTGTTGTCAACCTGAGTACCCAGGTCTCTTACCACAGGTTGTGTACTTGGGGGGGTCGTCATTGATGTGGTACCATTTCTTTCCTACCAAGTCTTGTTATATTTGACAAGTTAAATAAATAAATAAATGACTAAATAAATAAAATGCAGCTGGTATGAGTAGTGAGAAAAAAGTACTTTATGGTCATTATTCATTGCCTCTGGACTTTCCAGTTCTAGAGTCACTAACTGTGTTCTGTAAATATCTAAAACATACACATATAAATATCTATTCTACTCCTTCAAGAAACCCATTGTTAAAACAGCAGGGATAGTGTTACATACAGTGCCTTCATTTCATCTGGAGTTCTGTGGACCAAAGGCTTGCCATTTAATGTTCAGCATCTGTCACACCAAGCATCAATTTTTGTGGCAGATCTGCAGCAGACATGTCTTCTTTTCATGAAACTTTTCTGTTCTGTTATACTGTTTACTGCTTTCATTATAATTCAGATAATCTTCTTTTTTGTGCAGTCCAGTTAAGAGCTATAATAATTATCCATGACAGCCAGCAGTAGCGAGCAAGTGATTTTAATGTCAGAATAACTTGTAAACTACAAGTGCATTTATAATATTGTGCAAATATAATGCTAAATCTTAATGATGGAGTCTATCCCACCCTCACCAGAGGAAGAAGACTTACTGGGTATTAGGAAATGTCACAGCTACAATCATGGCTAAGTCGACACTGTTTACTAGGTGTGCATGATGCATCCCAAAGCTCAACAAGAATGCATGCATCTATGCAACTGCACATGACGAGCTGCTTCTCTTTCCAGCATTAGTAGAGAGCCCTGGGAAGGTTGTGTTGGGCTTACTTACAGCCCCAATAATATATGAGTAGCTCTTGTAAACAATGAGTGAGAACAAGCCTCTAGGGCAGTCATTGTGAAACTTTGCTCTCAGTTGGTAGTGCTTCTGTACACATCTATTGTTGTAACTCATTGATCACATCTGAGGGCAACTCCCCTTTTTGCACTATACCTACCCAAAGGGGGCATCAATGACAAAACATCACCAGGGAACATATAATGTCAGGAGTACATATCTGTATATATTTATGCACAAAAATTTGTTGTGGAAAAAGTAGGAGAAGTATGTTGAAGGTGGGGGGGATAGAGGAGGCAATAGTGCTTCAGAAGCACAGATACAATGGACACAAGCTTGCAAAGGGAGGTAGTGACAAATCCTGGGATGCAGAAGACAGTGTACAAGGGGTTATGATAATACAGACAGACAGATAGCAAACTGAACTACTTGAAGTTAAGAATGTGAAAAGCACACAAGGTAGGTGGGGTACAGAAAAAGGAACAAGTTGTATTGACTGAAACCATGTATTTGTACTGTAATGCAAATCAAAAAAGACAACTACAGCACTGAGTGGATTTGAATCCAGCACTCTTTGCACTGATAGTTTACCAAACACTTTACTTATAATCTGAGACATAGAAGTTGCTCAGATGAAGGAGTTATTGCTGAATATAGCAGATGACTGTCACACATTGACAATATGAAAAAAAGCTATACAACCCTGAGGGGATTTAAATCCTATAGTCTGTTGATTGATACTTTTACTTGAAAAGCTCCCTAGCTCTCAACCTTCCATCTCCAAAATGAGGAATACTGGCCCTCATAATGTGGAACAAATGGGCAAAATGTGGAACATGTACTAATGGCTTACTAACAACTTCAGCTAGGAAGGATGGTTAAAATATGCTGCTTGTACTTATAAAGAAGATCTTTTAATGAATTAATATGATTTATTTCTATTTATCATGGATTTCACTTAAAAAAATCCCAACACTGAATGTGTTACAGACCCTTTCAATGTGGAACTTTGTGGAACTTCAAGGAACATGAACTTTTTAAGACCCCAAATGAGGTACGTTCCTCGTAATGAGGTACAGTTGAGAGGCATGTCACTCAGCCTCTGCCATAGATTGCTGTGAGGAAAAGGTTAGTTTGTTTTGCTTTCATGTAATTTGTATTACTTTATTGCCTTCTTCTATTGTGTGCGTTGTGGTGTATTTTCTTTACACCATGTTTAACTTATATTCTGCTTTCAGTTATGTACTTAAACTAGGAAAGATACCAGTGCTGTGTCTCTTGTGAGTCACACATAAATTAGAACAGGTCATTTAAGGTTAATTCCCACTGAAATGACTGTGGACCTAGGAACTAAACCTTGTATTTAAGGGGTAAAATAAAACATTTCAAGGCTTTACTGGAAAAGCTCACTCAGACTCTGCCATAGACTGCTGTTAGGGAAAGGTTCATTTATTTTTGCTTTTTTGTAATTTGCATTGCTTCATTGCCTTCTTCTGTTTTGTATATTGTGGTGTATTTTCTTTACACTGTGTTTTAATTGTATTCTGCTTTCAACTGCATATTTAAACTTGGAAAGATAGCAGAGGTGTGGATCACACAGAAATTAAAATTTTCCTCACCCTCCTACACTGGTGCTGTTGTGTTTTTCAAATTCAGCTGTTTCTCTGGTTGCCCATAACTTATATTAATTTTGCTGCATATTTCCTTCTGTCTCCTCTTTTATTGGCTATTGTCAATAAGCAAAAAATTATAATTTTCTGAAGTCCCTCCCATTCAGTTATTTAAATTTATTAGCCATCCCGCTGTATTCCATAGAACCAGAATGCTAAGTGCCCACCCCTTCCAATATATCTTGCTATTTTAAAAGTAGTGTCTCTTCCCTTAGATTGCTAAAGCTTGAGTTACCCCATCTTTCATATTTAACTGCTTTGTGTACACTGCAGCTCTTTGGATATTATCCATATTTTCCATCTTACCTTTAAAATTTGCAACATCTAGTCCAAGACCACCAATTATTGTAAAGCCCACATTTGGGATTAATGCTTATGTTTTGCTTCTGGTGAGAGAAGGAGCATAGGGCATTATTTCTTGGGGACTGCTGATTACTCTAGAAAGCCTGATAACTGCTTCGTAAGTGCCAGCTTGGAAATTGTACTGATGGTTTACTCCTGTGAGAGAAGGAGCAGAGAACATTGATTCATGGCTGTCTTTGACTGGGCAGTGTCTGTGTGGGACCACTCTGATTGGTCTGGTGGCTATTCAAGGCATCTATCAGGAAAAGTCTACAAGCCCATGTACCCCTGCATTATCTGGGACAAGATTGTTGATCACTGAAGAATCTATGGCCTGCTTCTCATTTTGGGATTGGTGCTACTGTTTTGCTTCTAGTGAGAGAAGAAGCAAAGGGGCATTGTATCCTAGCAGCATGAAGCTGTAGTAAGACCAACACTAGTAGTAACCAGATAGTAGCCTATCAGGTGAATCCCCTCTTTTCATCATTCTTGACAAAGCTAATTTTTTTCTTGTCAGTGAATACTGATTGATTAGTGGTTGTCCAACCTAACCCTAGAATATCTCCTTAAATACTTTATCCAAACATTCATCAGGGTTTACTTTAGTACTGAATGGATTTGAATCCAGCACTCTTTGCACTGATAGTTTACCAAACACTTTACTTATAATCTGAGACATAGAAGTTGCTCAGATGAAGGAGTTATTGCTGAATATAGCAGATGACTGTCACACATTGACAATATGAAAAAAAAAGCTATACAACCCTGAGGGGATTTAAATCCTATAGTCTGTTGATTGATACTTTTACTTGAAAAGCTCCCTAGCTCTCAACCTTCCATCTCCAAAATGAGGAATACTGGCCCTCATAATGTGGAACAAATGGGCAAAATGTGGAACATGTACTAATGGCTTACTAACAACTTCAGCTAGGAAGGATGGTTAAAATATGCTGCTTGTACTTATAAAGAAGATCTTTTAATGAATTAATATGATTTATTTCTATTTATCATGGATTTCACTTAAAAAATTCCCAACACTGAATGTGTTACAGACCCTTTCAATGTGGAACTTTGTGGAACTTCAAGGAACATGAACTTTTTAAGACCCCAAATGAGGTACGTTCCTCGTAATGAGGTACAGTTGAGAGGCATGTCACTCAGCCTCTGCCATAGATTGCTGTGAGGAAAAGGTTAGTTTGTTTTGCTTTCATGTAATTTGTATTACTTTATTGCCTTCTTCTATTGTGTGCGTTGTGGTGTATTTTCTTTACACCATGTTTTACTTGTATTCTGCTTTCAGTTATGTACTTAAACTAGGAAAGATACCAGTGCTGTGTCTCTTGTGAGTCACACATAAATTAGAACAGGTCATTTAAGGTTAATTCCCACTGAAATGACTGTGGACCTAGGAACTAAACCTTGTATTTAAGGGGTAAAATAAAACATTTCAAGGCTTTACTGGAAAAGCTCACTCAGACTCTGCCATAGACTGCTGTTAGGGAAAGGTTCATTTGTTTTTGCTTTTTTGTAATTTGCATTGCTTCATTGCCTTCTTCTGTTTTGTATATTGTGGTGTATTTTCTTTACACTGTGTTTTAATTGTATTCTGCTTTCAACTGCATATTTAAACTTGGAAAGATAGCAGAGGTGTGGATCACACAGAAATTAAAATTTTCCTCACCCTCCTACACTGGTGCTGTTGTGTTTTTCAAATTCAGCTGTTTCTCTGGTTGCCCATAACTTATGTTAATTTTGCTGCATATTTCCTTCTGTCTCCTCTTTTATTGGCTATTGTCAGTAAGCAAAAAAATATAATTTTCTGAAGTCCCTCCCCTTCAGTTATTTAAGTTTATTAGCCATCCCGCTGTATTCCATAGAACCAGAATGCTAAGTGCCCACCCCTTCCAATATATCTTGCTATTTTAAAAGTAGTGTCTCTTCCCTTAGATTGCTAAAGCTTGAGTTACCCCATCTTTCATATTTAACTGCTTTGTGTACACTGCAGCTCTTTGGATATTATCCATATTTTCCATCTTACCTTTAAAATTTGCAACATCTAGTCCAAGACCACCAATTATTGTAATGCCCACATTTGGGATTAATGCTTATGTTTTGCTTCTGGTGAGAGAAGGAGCATAGGGGCATTATTTCTTGACTGCTGATTACTCTAGAAAGCCTGATAACTGCTTCGTAAGTGCCAGCTTGGAAATTGTACTGATGTTTTACTCCTGTGAGAGAAGGAGCAGAGAACATTGATTCATGGCTGTCTTTGACTGGGCAGTGTCTGTGTGGGACCACTCTGATTAGTCTGGTGGCTATTCAAGGCATCTAGCAGGAAAAGGCTACAAGCCTATGTACCCCTGCATTATCTGGGACAAGATTGTTGATCACTGAAGAGCCTATGGCCTGCTTCTCATTTTGGGATTGGTGCTACTGTTTTGCTTCTAGTGAGAGAAGAAGCAAAGGGGCATTGTATCCTAGCAGCATGAAGCTGTAGTAAGACCAACACTAGTAGTAACCAGATAGTAGCCTATCAGGTGAATCCCCTCTTTTCATCATTCTTGACAAAGCTAATTTTTTTCTTGCCAGTGAATACTGATTGATTAGTGGTTGTCCAACCTAACCCTAGAATATCTCCCTAAATACTTTATCCAAACATTCATCAGGGTTTACTTTAGCAGTTTCCCCTTAAGTGTTTGACAGTGCCCACTATAGACATAGGCACATTGAGCTGACATTCTTTTTGTAAAAGCACCCTTGAAATTTCACTAATACCTAGTTGTGCACAGGGCAACTAGTTTGCAATGATAAACACTGCCACCAAAATTGCAGACCAGATACTCCTTGCATTATTTTATATTCTTACCACAACCATCTAATTAATAAAAAAGGCTTTTGCCATGGATATGAACTGTATGAGCTGCAGTGTACACAAAGCAGTTGACTGTTTTTTCAGTAGGTCCCCACCCACCCTCCCTGCTTTTGTGTTGGTGTTAATCTTGGTGGCTTTGAAACTGTAAATTTGCACTTGGATACTCCTCCTGGACCCATCTCATTTGCTCACTCAAAAAAAAAAAAAAAATTATCTGCTTTTACTGTATTTGTGTTTCTTCCTACTTTATTTTGCTTTTGCGTCATCTTAAAAGTTTTCAGTTGTATTTATTACTGCTTGGTGTAACTCATTCTAAGCCTTTTAGTTTAAGCACTTGGGCTTCAGACCAGTTGTTTTACAATAAGAAGGTTTGTGGTCTGCACTGTAGTGGCAGGACAGGTAGCTTACATCCTTCTAAGTTGGGAATTGCTGATTGAGGGCTCAGTGTCTGTTATTCTAAAAGTGTATTAATTCTGGTTTAAGCACTTGGGCTTCAGGCCAGTTATTTTACATTAAGAGGGTTCATGGTCTGCACTCTTGTGGGAGGAGAGGCTGGACTCTGCCCTTCTGAGCTGGGAATTTCTGGTTAAAGGCCTATAGTGCCTGCATATTTGAACTGCTTCTTACTGAAATTGGTACACCTTGTTTGCTGTAGCATAGACTAGATCCAGGCCTGCTGAATCTAGCTTTGTTTATATAACTTGAGCACTAATCCAGGCATTCTTTAAAGTATTCAATTGCATTTATTACTGCTTGGTAGTAACTTGATTAAAGTGTAACTATCATTATAAGTCTTTTGGATTAAGCACTTGGGCTTCAGACCAGTTGTTTTACATTAAGAAGGTTTGTGGTCTGCACTGTAGTGGCAGGACAGGTAGCTTACATCCTTCTAAGTTGGGAACTCCTGATTGAGGGCTCAGTGTCTGTTATTCTAAAAGTGTATTAGTTCTGGATTAAGCACTTGGGCTTCAGGCCAGTTATTTTACATTAAGAAGGTTCGTGGTCTGCACTCTTGTGGGAGGAGAGGCTGGACTCTGCCCTTCTGAGCTGGGAATTTCTGGTTAAAGGCTTATAGTGCCTGCATATTTGAACTGTTTCTTACTGAAATTGGTATACCTTGTTTGCTGTAGCATAGACTAGATCCAGGCCTGCTGAATCTAGCTTTGTTTGTATGCTTGTTGTTTGTTTGCTTGTTATTTCCCTGAAACACTAATTCCACCTAAAACGCGGCTTTTCAGCACTTCTGTGGATCCCTAGTGATATCTGCATTGCTTACTGTACTTATTTCCTTGTTTCACTTGAATGAAAGTTACTGTTTGTCATTTTTGCATTTAAGTTACCTGTAGCACATTGCATTTAAGTTACCAGGCACTTGCTCACTAAAGCAATTATATAAGTCAGCACTAAAAATTAAAAGCACTACACCCTCACAAACTCCCCTTGAGTACCTTGTTCCCCATTAGCCCCTTTTTTTCAATTATAAAGGAATTCCCAGGGACCTGGGGACCCAAGTTGACAGTAACCTCTCTTTTGACACTCACATTGCCAAAGTGGTTAGGAAGACCTTCTACATTGCCCACCTGATCATGAAGGGATTCACATCCAGATCAGGAGAGGTCATTGTACCCCTGTAATCTTCACTTATCAGACCAATGATTGAGTACAACGCCCCATTCGGAATGCACCTTACCCGACACCGGCAGCAGCTGGAAAGACCCCAAAAGTTCCTCACTAAAAGGATAAAGGGGCTCAAACATATGTCATACGATGCCCGACTGAAGAAACTCCAGCTCTATTCAGTCGCATACCGTCTGCTCAGAGGTGATCTGTGCCTGACATACAAGGCCATGTCCAACTCGGAATTAATGGACATGCTCCACCTCAAAAAATCCAAATCCACCAGAGCCACGAGAGCAAGAGACTTAAACCTCAACACGGATATAAATAGGATGTGCTGGAGGGACAGATTCATCACCCATAGACTCCCTACACTATGGAACAGAATCCCAGTCCATGTGAGGCAGAGCCCCTCACTGACTCTGTTCAAGAGAAATCTTGACAAGTGGATGGGAATCATCTCTGTGTCACTGCTGGACAGAGGCACAGCAAACTAATGGGTATAGTATTCTCATCCTAAGGGGTGGTGAAAGCCACACACACTCTGGCTAGGCTTATAAATTCCCTAGGGCAGATAGCCTAGTATGAACCTATGAACCTATGAACCTATTCTAGCATGTCCAAAGGTCAGTTGTCAATCTCCACTCCGGTCCAGCTAGTGAACCTGGGAATCTTGAGGCAATGTTACAACTGCCTCATGTACACAGACAACCCTCTCCTCCTCCTAACAAATTCCAACACGTGAGAGATGCAACCATATAGCCAAACTGGAGGCTAAGCTCTCTCAACTCAGTACTGGCGTAACCAGTCAGGAGGAAAATTAAACCACACTCACTACAATTTCAGTCTCACATAGACCTACCACGACAGCAAACCAAACACATAAACACACAAAAACATACTCGGAGGCTCTAAATAAAAATCTGCCTAAGCAGCAGAGACCTCCAAAGCAAACACCCAAGCAACCGCTACCCCAAAACAAAACACGTGCAACACATAGCTCACAAAGCCAGTGTGCCAAACAGTCACAGCCCTTAAGGCTAAACAACACACCTGATACACTTGTAATAGGTGACTCTATCGTCAGGCACACTGACATCCCGCTCACCAGGCTGTACAAGGAGAAGGTCATGGTGAGCTGCCTGTCGTGTGCTAGGATCCGCCACATAACACAAGCAATCAGGTCACTCCAAGGCAAGTACAAATATGACTCAGTCATTGTCCATGCTGATGTGAATGACCTGAGATGTACCTCCCTGGACTACATGAAAAGAGACATAGAGGAGCTCTCTGAGCATGTAGCCCAGGCTGGTATGACCCTGACCTTGAGTAGCATCTTACGCTCACCAAGAATGATGCCACAATATGAAGACAAGATGATCAATTTCAACAATTGGCTTAAGTATTGGTGTCATTCAAAGGGGATCCAATGCCTGTCAGCCTGGGATGACATGCTCGACAAGCCACGATGCTTCGCTAGGGACGGCTTGCACCTATCACACCTGGGCTTTCGGATATTGGCAAAGGCTCTTGCTACCCCCATAGTGCCTTTTTTAGGCAAGGCTCAAAAGACAGACCCACCTCCATAGGTATCACATGGGATAAGAAACTAGGAGTAGTGCTACTCAACACCAGAAGTCTAATCCTCAAGATGCATGCACTCGAAACTCTCCTTAGCATGGAGAACATTGATATCTGTGCAGTAACAGAAACCTGGTTCAAGGCTCCCGAGAGCACCCCAGCACTATCAGGTTATACCTCATACCATGCTTTTTGTCCCCAAAACTTGGACCAAACCACAAAAGGAGGGGGAGTATCAATATTCGTTAAAGATACCCACACCTCCAGGTTGGTGGCACAGCAGGAAGCATCAGAGACTATCCATGTGCAACTAACAGTGGGTAAAACTGCCTTCCAGTTTATAGCCTGCTACAGACCACCCTCCCAAACCCAGGAACTCCACTTGGCCTTCCTGAGAACACTGGAAAATATGAAGGTCTCTCCAAACACCATTATATTGGGCGACTTTAACTACCCAAACATAGACTGGGATTATTACCCTAGCCCAAAGGTTCCTAGAATTTATAAACTCAAATGCTAGGGAACAACTTGTTACCACTCCCACAAGAGGGGAAAACATACTGGACCTGATCATCACCAACATGGGGACTCTATGCTCCAGACCAGAAGTGTATCCCTCACTGGTAAGATCAGACCATAAACTAATCTCACTGGATATTCACATTCCAACCCCACCCCCTGCCCTGAAAACCACAGTGAAAAACTTCTCTAAAGCAAATTTCACACTCCTCAAAACCGAGGTGGAATCCTTCAAAGCCCCCGGGCCTGTGGAAAATACGGCCCAGACCGCAGAATCCTTTAAAAACGCATTCTATGAACACCTTCAGGAATGCATGGATCATGCAATCCCAAATAAAACCAAGACCCAACCCTCCAAAGGCAGACGTCCTGTCTGGTGGACCCCAGCCATAAACAAACTATACAATAGAAGGAGGAAGCTACTACATGATAGAGCAAAATCCCAAAAAGGGAAGGCATCTCTGATCAGTATTAGCAAAAAACTACGGCACTCATAAAATCGTCTAAGGCCAGCTTTGAGAGAAAAATTGCACGGGACACAAAGGATAATTACAAGGCTTTCTTTAGTTAAGTTAGGAACCTGGGTGGGAATTCCCAGATATGCTCAGAATTAGTCCAAAATGACAAAAAATACACCGAATCCAGAGACATTGCCAACATCCTAGCTGACAGGTTCAGCGCAAACTCCCCCCCCTCCCCAACAAAAAGGCAAATATCTATCCCAGCAGAGTGCTGCCCCCCTGACATCTCAGATGCTCAGTAAGAGCCGCCCTCTCCAAAGCAAAAAACACAGCATCAATGGGACCAGATGGTGTCCCGGGCTGCGTCCTACATGAACTCCAAGAAGAGCTAAACCCAAACATAAAACTACTGTTCAATCTCAGCCTTACTACAGGATATGTACCCAAAGAGTGGCGTACAGCAACGGTGGTCCCTCTCCACAAAGGTTGTGCCTCAACGGATCCTGGAAACTATCGCCCCATAAGCCTGACTAGCTTGGTCTGCAAAGCTATGGAAAGGATCATCATGGACCTTATAAATAAAAATATTGGGGACCTACAGACATTGGATCCTACCCAGTTCGGCTTTGTTAAGGGCAGATCCTGCCTCTTAAACCTGGTTGATTTCTTTGAAACAGTCACCAAGGCCATTGACGAGGGGAAAGTGGTCCACACAGCCTACCTGGACCTCGCAAAAGCCTTCAATACAATACTCCACTCGGGCATTATAGATAAGCTCACCAGCTTAAATATAAACCCCTATGTCACTAGATGGGTTGCAAACTGGCTCAAGGACAGAACCCACATGGTTAGAATTGCTGGAGCCATGTCAGACTCCAAACCAGTTACAAGTGGCATCCCACAAGGCTCAGTCCTGGGACCTCTCTTGTTCGGTATATATTTCTCAGAGGTACAGGCCAACACGGAAGGACTGTGGCTGACCAAGTTTGCAGATGACTGCAAACTGAGAGCCATAATCGACTCTCCAGCTGACACAAGCATCCTCCAAAAGGGCCTCATAGAAACAGACAACTGGTGCCAGAGCCATGGCCTCAAGTTAAACGCCAAAAAGTGTATTGTCATCCACTTTGGCAAAACAAAGTGCCCACAAATTACCACATAAGTGGTAATCCATTAAGTACGGAAGAAGTAATTAGGGACCTGGGGACCCAAGTTGATAGCAATCTCTCATTTGACAACCACGTGGCCAAAGTGGTTAGAAAAACATTTTATATAGCCCACCTAATCATGAAGGGATTCACATCTAGATCAGGGGAGGTCATCGTGCCTCTTTACTCATCCCTCATCAGGCCCATAATTGAGTATAATGCCCCTTTTGGGATGTACCTTACCAGACACCTGCAGCAACTGGAAAGACCCCAAAAGTACCTCACCAAAAGGATCAAAGGGCTCAAACAGATGCCATATGCTGCCCGGTTAAAGAAACTCCAGCTCTACTCAGTGGCATACTGCCTGCTCAGAGGCGATCTGTGCCTGACGTATAAAGCCATGTCCAACCTGGAATTAATGGACATGCTGCACCTCAGAAAATCCAAATCCCATCGAGCTACACACGCGAGAGACTTGAACCTCAGCACTGAAATAAATAGGACATGCTGGAGGGACAGATTCATAACCCAGAGGCTCCCTTCACTCTGGAATAAAATCCCAGTCCAGGTTAGGCAGAGTCCCTCATTGACTCTCTTCAAGAGGAATCTTGATGAGTGGATGGGGGATCGTAGGTTTACCCCGGGTATCACTTCTGTGTCACTGTTAGACAGAGGCACAGTATACTAACCTCGAAAAAGGGCATAGCAGAATTAATTTAAAATGGGTGGTGAAAGCCAAACACACTCTGGCTAGGCTTATAAATGCCCTAGGGCAGATAGCCTAGTATGAACCTATGAACCTATACCTCTATCTGTGTTACAAGCTTGGCAGATATGGGCATCCTGAGGCAATTGAGAAATTGCCTCATGTTTACTGACAACCAGTTAATTCTAAAATAGACTGATAAGTTATGTGAGAGATGTATTTGCACAATGTCACTTGAGGCAAAGTTATCACATAAAAGCACTCATAATGTCAATCAGGTTGTTATTAGTACACATGCTGTAACCATTACACACAGAACAAAGCAGACACATAGACCCACATATGCTGAAGCACTTAAATGTAACCTTCCCAAATTCCAAAGACCTCCTAGATGAAGTACACATAACAAATACTCTCAGCAGCCCCAAATGTACTCTTTCAAAACAGCACCACCATCAACACACACAGACACATCTCATGGAGCCTCTACTTCTAAGCCCATAAGGCAAGCCCCCATACAATTCAACATTCTAGTCATTGGAGACACCATTGTGAGACATATTGATGTCCGTCTCATCAAGCAGAATAAGGAGAAAGTCATGTTCAGTTGCTTAGCAGGCGACAGGATCTGCCACATTATGCACATACTCAGGTTGCTGGGCCACAAGTACTGGTTTGACTTAGTCATAGTCAACGTGGGTGTAAATGACCTGAGATGTGTACCCCCCTAGACTATATGATCAGAGACATCATAGAGGTCTCAGAATATGTGTCCAGTCTGGTGTAAGCCTAGCACTGAACCACATTCTACCTTCTCCAAAGGATGATAATTGGCTTAGCTTTTGGTGTCATTCTAAAGAGGTTCAATATTTGTCAGCATGTAAGGAAATGGTCAACAGACTATGCTGCTTTGCCAGGGATGGCCTGCTTTACCAGGGATGGTCTGCACATCTCCCCTCTAGGCTTTTGAATATTAGCTAAAACATTGACATCTCCCATAGTTCCTTTTTTAAGCAATGCCAAACTGAAAATAATTCTGAAATAGCAAATCAAAACCAAGAAAATATAAAGGTGGTACTGCTCAATTCTAGTAGTGTATATGACCCAATCTATGTGTTGGTCATTGTATGAGTACGGGCTAGTGCCACTACAGCCATGACAGAAACAGTGAGGGTTACACAGGGAATGCATGTCAACCTATAGGACTGCATATCCAGTATGCACTCCTGTAGGTCGGCATGCATACAGCATAAAGTATATTACATCCATGATAGATACAACTGTGATTCTCATTTATGGAGCTTTCTGTGATGGTTGCGAAGCATTTTATATCGGGAAAACAGAGAGGAAATTAAAACAGAGGATTTATGAGCACCAGTACAGCATTATGAGACAAACTAGTACTAGTGCTTTAGCCAGACACACCCTTATTTTCCCAAGTCACAATTTCTTATTTGTGGTTTTACAACAAGTAGGACATAACAAAAGAGGGGGGCCCTGGGAACTCAAATTAGAAGAGGCTGAAGTGGAATGGCAAATTGCAACTGCTGCTTACTCTTTTCCAGGGTTAAATGAAGCCTTATCTATCAAGAGCTTGTTGAAGCTTAAAGCCCTGGCAAGATAGGGGTGGCAGCTTGTTTGTTTCACACAAAAATGTTTAAAACATCTAACTGACTTTTCTTCTTTTTTATATTTGTTTATGAGTAAGACTTTCTATGGTTTTATATGTTTTTACATGTCTTGTATGATGTATTTACATGTTGGTTTTTTACATTAACATAATGTAACTCAGTTTAATAACATAACATAACATAATATATTTCTATGCTACACATTTACACAGTACACACTTTATTTATTATCATTAGTTTTTATTTTTTATTTAACAATGGCCTATTTTTAAGCATCATTTACCATCCCAATTGTATTTGTATTTATTGTTTGTATTGGGTTGGAAATGGTAAACATTTTAATTAACTTTTTTAGATGCTTAAGACTATCATTTGGGCAACATGGTTTAATTAGTCAATGTTGCTTTAAATGTTTAATGCTGCATGACATCATGTACTTGAGCTGGCCCAGCCCACTGACTCAGCAGGTTTGTGTTAGGTTTTTAAACTGGGAAGTGAATAGTTTTTACTTGTCTGAAGAAGCTGAAGTATTTTGTTCAGTGAAAGAGCTTACGTACAATAAACACTCATTATCCATCCAAATACCATATTCCTGGGTGACTTTAATTACCCCACTATTAACTGAGAATCATATACAACACAAAATGTACATGGGCAGAGATTTCTGGATTTTGTAAACGCAAACTCCCTAGACCAGACTGTCAATACAACAACCAGGGGTGTAACCATACTGGATCTGGCCCTCACTACTATGGTAGAGCGCTGCACATCCTTTAGTGTAATGTATTCCCTGGTAAGGTCACTCCTCAAAATGGTGTTATTTGAAGTAAAATTAAAACCTGGAACCCCAGCTAACCCTGGAATATTCAGGAACTACTCTAAGGCTAACTTCCTACTATTAAGTGATAACCTGGCAAAATTTCAAAATTAGGTAGAACTGTTCACAAAAACCCTATACCAGCATGTTAAAAGCTGCATACAGGCAGCTGTACCCACCAGGAAGAGGTACAGAACTAACTCAAAAAACACGCCACCCTGATGGAATCACAACATCAATAGGCTGTATAACAAAAGGAAGAAAAAAAATGGCACAAATTAGGAGGTGCAACACCCAGCAGGATAAAAGCACTCTCATCAAACCAAATTAACAACTCAGAGGACAAATAAACTCTACCAAAGCCAAATTTGAAGTAAATTTGTCCTCTCAGGCCAAAGACAACAACAAGGCATTCTTGCTAAGTACACAACCTCAAAGACAATACACAATTATGTGCAGAGCTAATTGTTAATTTGTTAATGAAACCACCTATATTGAGCCAGAAGGTACAGCAAACCAACTGGCTGACAAATTCAGCTCAAACTTTACCCCTCTCTACCCCCTCAGCTCTTCCTCAGAAAATACCATCAAACCCCCCCCCCCCACCCCCGCTGTCACTAGGGAGCAGGTCCTTAATGCTCTCTCTAAGTTCAAGAACACTGCATCAGTGGACCCAGACAGTATCCCATGATGCATTCTAAATAGCACGAAACATGATCTATCAGTCCTTCTGGAATTACCATTTAACTGCTGCCTCGAAACAGGCTTCATGCCTCATGAATGGAAAACTGCAACAATCATCCCTTTGCACAAAGGTGGGCCATCTACAGACACTGGAAACTACAGACCCATAAATCTCACTAATCTCATATGTAAAGCCATGGAAAGAATTATCATGGAAATGATCATTAATGACATAGAAAATCTCCAGACACTGGACACAGCTCAATTTGTTTTCATCAAGGGCAGGTCATGCCTACTAAACCTGGTGGACTTCTTTGAGAAGGTCACCAAAGCGATGGATAAGGGTAAAATGGTACACACTGCCTACCTTGACCTGGAAAAGGCATCTCACACAATATCCCATTTAGACATTGTTGACAAACTGAAGAGGTTAGATAAAAACCTTTATGTCACCCAGGGGATAGCCAGATGACTCACAGATGGGATACAGGAAGTTTGAATTGGGAAGTCCACCTCTACAAAGATGCCAGTCACAAGCAGAGCCCCTCAGGGATTGGTTCTGGGACCACTCCTTTTTGGCATTTACTTCTCTGAAGTCAAGGCCAATGTCAGTGGCCTCTGACTGACTACATTTGCAGATGATTGAAAATTAGGAGCTGTCATTGAATCATCCACCAACAGAAATGTTCTCCAGGAAGAGCTGACACAGACAAGCAACTGGTGTCAGAGACATGGACTAAAATTAAATGCCAGGAAATGCATAATAGCATACTTTGGGAAGCCATCCATTCCTGGTAGCTATCATATTGACAAAACAGCCCAAAGAGTTGACCCAGTAGTTAGGGACTTGGGGACACACATAGACAGTAATCTAGATTTTGACCATCATGTATCTACAGTAGTGAGGAAATCATTCAATGTTATGCAACTTATATGCAAAGGTATGGCATCTAGGTCCAAGGAAGTCATTCTCCCACTGTATTCAGCATTCACCAGACCTATCATTGAGTACAATACCCCCTTTGGTATGTACCTAACTAGACATATTCAACAACTGGAATGCCCAAAGAGGTTCCTCACTAAAAGAATACATGGTGTAAGTAACATGTCTTATGCAGAGGGCCTCAAGGCTTTATCCCTCTATACTGTCTCCTTCAGGCTGTTGAGAGGAGATCTATGCCTGGTCCTTGGATCTGCACATTTACCTGGTTAAGAAATATAAATAAATAAAAAAATAAGTTTCTTGGCTCCCCTCTTGTAACTTCATTTCAGTTGTACACTTGGATACATATGACATTGGATAAACTTTGTGGAATACGAGAATAATATTTGGTTTTAACTTTGTTCTAGCTTTTATACCTTCCAATGTTTCAGTTTCTTTGCCAAGAAAATTGATTTCACTTTTGCTAAAAGCACCAGCAGTTTTCTTGTACTTTTATTCCTGCCATTGTATGGTAACCTGTCATTTATATTAAAAGAATGTCAGCTCTTATTAGTTCTCTGTATCTATTCCCTACCGAATAGTGGTGGGGAACCTCATTCACATCAAAACTAAGTTATCATTTGTATTTTATCCTCATACATCATATGCTTGCCTTCAGGGGTCATTTTCCTATCTGAATATATCTTTAATGCCTTTGACTTGTTTAAGGATATGTTCAAAGTCATTTCTTTATAGCCTGTTGCCTCTGTATGCAACATCAGATTTAGTTTTACATCTGCCACCACGGGAGGACTCATATTATGTTCACTATGGAATTCTGAAAGAGGGCCACTTTTTTGCAAAGCTTTTGAATTTTTCTTATCTTGTTTTACTCTGTCTCATTGTCAGTATTGCCTGGTTTTTGCACCTTGATTGTCATCTATGTACTTGTCCGCATTTTGTTTTTCCCATGTGCTCTCCTTTTACAAGGGATGGTCTATCAATCTTCTAGTTTCTTTAAGATGCACAGTGATCCATGCATTTTGCTGCACACTGTCATGGTTCTAATATGAAATACTGACTTCCTGAAAGCCAATGTGCCAAAAGTCAGAAAAAAATACCTGACATGTAAAAGGGTGAAAAAAAATAATTTTTAGTTGTTTTGTGCAAATGGGAGTAACCCCTGCATCCTGTAATGTGGGCAAAAAGTCCCATACCCCCCAAGCTTATATATACCAATTCCACAGTGACAACAAGTCAAAGAAGGGAGGATTTTCCCAAAACAAATGAATCATTACCAGTGCGCAGTTAGGAATTGCACTGGCAATGATTTCTTATGGGAAACAGTGTTTGGCATTATGTCACTGGTCTTTTTTTTTTTTGTCTGCATGCTACCTCTGCATGCTACTTAAGCTCGAGCAATTTCACTTTGAGCATATGTAGCGGAGCACACTTTATTATACAACACTGAGAACTTCTGGGTGCCAGTACTAATTAACAACACAATAAATAGGTTCATAGGTTCATAGGTAGATACTAGGCTATTGGCCCTGGGGCCTATACAAGCCCAGCCAAAAAGGTACCCTGGCTTTTGCCACCCAAGAAAATTATTTTCCTGTGCCACTGTCGAGCAGAGCCACAGAGGTGATCCCTGGGGTGAATTTCCTATTTCCCATCCAATCATCAAGATTTTTCTTGAAGAGTGCTAATGAGGAGCTTTGTTTGATATAGATAGATAGTTTATTCCAGAGTATGGGAAGTCTCTGGGACAGGAATCTATCCCTCCAGCATGTTGTGTTTATTGTGGTGACAAGGGTTAGGTCCCTAGAGCGTGTAGCTCGGAGGGATTGGGATTTCTTTAAGTGGAGCATGTCCAACAGCTCTGGGTTTGACATAGCTTTGTGTGTTAGGGAGAGATCACCTCTGAGTAGGCAATATGCGACGGAGTAAAGCTGGAGTTTTTTGAGACGGTCTGTACAGGGCATCTGTTTGAGGCTGGTAATCCTCTTTGTGAGGTATTTCTGCGGCCTTTCCAGTTGTTGTAGATGTCTTGTGAGGTACATACCAAAAGGGGCATTGTACTCTATAATGGGTCTAATGAGTGATGAGTAGAGGGGAACAATGACCTCTTTTTTTCTGGATGAGAAACATTTTGTGATGAGGTATGCCATGTAGAAGGATTTCCTGACTACTGTGGCGATGTGATTATCAAAGGAGAGACTACTGTCCACCTGTGTCCCAAGGTCTCTTATCACACTTTTGGTGTTAAGTATACTACCGCCTATGTTGTAGTTCATGGGTACAGAGTTTTTACCAAAGGGGATGACAGTACACTTTTTAGCACTGAGCTTGAGGCCATGGCTTTGACACCAGGCATCTGTCTCAGTGAGGCCCTTTTGTAGGATGTCCACATCGTTAGTAGTTTTGATTATGGCTCGTAGTTTGCAGTCATCTGCGAACCTAGTTAGCCAAAGACCTTCTGTGTTAGCCTGTACTTCAGAGAAGTAGATACCAAACAGGAGAGGACCCAGGACTGAACCCTGTGGTACTCCACTTGTCACTGGTCTGAAGTTGGATTTGGAGTCTGCTACTTTCACAGTGTGGGTTCTGTCAGTGAGCCAGTTGGCAACCCATCTTGTGACATAGGGATTTATAACTAATTTAGTGAGTTTATCTATAATTCTAGAGTGGGGGATGGTGTCGAAAGCCTTGGCAAGATCTAGATCTAAATCTTAATTCTATGAATATAACTAGCCCATTCTTCATTCTTCCCCAGAAATAGACCATTTTCCAAAGAATATGGGAGATTCATTCACTGATCTTTTATTTGAATTATTTTTCCTAAATGAAAAGTTATTTTATATGGGATACCTATCTGGACTTCTGTGTGGTGCAAAGCCTTCTCCCACCTATACAGGAGGCTTCACCCACTCCCCTTACTTTACTTACACATTCAACTTTAACATTGCTGCATTTCTGGGATGGGGTAGTTCTGCAGTCTATAACAGCATGATTTAACCAGAGTTGCTCTATTTTTGGTGACTTCAGCCACAGGTCTGGAGAATTCTGCTGAAATCCAAAGCATCCACTGGCGAAAACTAAAAAAAAAATAAGTATATTTTAAGCTTCTACTGCACTTTTATAACTGTATTTAATTGAATTGCTGATTCATTTCTGTTGTATTTCTGCACTTGATATATTGTTAGTGTTGCCATAAATAACATAGAGTAGCTTCAGATCTGCTTAATCTAGACTGTTATTGTTACACTTCAGCACTAAACCAGTCATCTTACATTAGGAGGGCTTTCCTGCACCCTTTTGTCAAAAGTATGTAGTTCAAGCTCATCTGAGTTAGGATTGCTGGAGAAAGGCTCACTGTGTGCTTTCCCATTGGTAGCTAAACTTAAAAGTGCTTATTTTGGCTTGTATTTAAGCCTTGTGTTTGCTTGTTGCTGAGCTTTGCACAGCGATGGTCAGAGGTGCCCTGTACAGATGCAAAAGCCTCGAAGCACAGTTTTTTACTAGACAGCTGTAATGAAACCCTCCCAAGCTTCTCTGCTGTGCTAGGAGCAACTCAGCTGCGGACTGAGCAGAGTTGCCATATTGATCATCCCTATCCTGCACAAGTAAAAGCCCCTCTAGTAGTCTTGGAGCAAAGTGTGGTCAAATTAGTCCACTCCCTTCCCTAATAGAACATACAGTAAAAACCTGCTATAATGGATGAGCAGTTTCCCACCATCTCTCCAACCAGCCTGATTGACATGGACATCCTGAGACAATGTAGCAATTGTCTCATGTATACTGACAACCATTTACTCCTAAAACAAACAAATACTTTATGTGAGAGATGTAATTACACTATGAAATTAGAGACAATACTCTCATGTAATGACAAATCAGACACCAAACAGGTTGTCAGCACACACACACATCACCTCCTATACAAAATAAGAACATGACACATAAACCCACATATGCATAGGTACTCACTAGAAGCTTACCAAAAGATCAGAGCCCTCCCAAACGGAAACCACTTGCACATACAGCAATGCAAAAAGCAACCACAACACATAAAAACACACACACCAGTGTCTCAACAAATAAGCCCATAAGGCATAACACCTCAAAACCTAATGTACTGGTCATAGGTGACTTCACAGTGAGACACATGGATGTCCTTCTCACCAGGCTGGATAAGGAGAGGGTTACAGTTAGCTGCCTGTCAGATGCCAGGATCCATTAAG